>NC_032009.1:35679833-35958540 GCF_001865875.1 Lupinus angustifolius | reverse complement strand
AGGAAAACCATTCGGCGCTCTATCATCTGGAAGATCATCTCACCCTCATACCTTCGAGATTCCGGAAATGGCTCAACAAGGTATGTTCTTCTTCTTCACCATGAACTCATTTGGGGTTTCTTCGGTCTGGACCATGGATGTTCCATTTGGGTGTATGTATGGGCATACACATTCGGTTGTGGGAACAAAGCCATGGTCATAAGGACTTCCGCATTCACTATATGGATTTCGGATGGAGAAGGAATTTCTCCAACAAAATGGATAAATATGTAGAAGAATATATGAATAATTTATTTTTATTTTTTAAATACACGTGTACATGAATGAATAAATAAGTAGAAGCATGTATAAATAATGTAAAAAATTTAAATACATGTTTGTTGGATGAAAAAAATGATGTATGATGTGTTTCCTTTTTGCATAAAAAATTTAAATACATGTTTGGTGAATGAAATTTTTTATTTTTGAATGCAATGAATGTTTTTATTTTTCAATGCACAAATGAATGCATAAGCCAATGAATAATGATTTTTCTTTTTTGTATGAATGAATGAAGGAGTCAATGGATGAATATTTTTAGTTTTGGATGCATAACTAAATGCATAAGCAAATGAATTAAGATTTTTCTTTTTGAATGTATGAATGAATGCATAAGTCAATCCATGAAGATTTTTCTTTTTGAATGCATAAGCTAATCAATGATGATTTTTATTTTTGAACCCAATGAATGAATACATAAGTCAAGATTTTTGAATGTAATGAATGAACGTATAAGTCAACCAATGAAGATTTTTATTCTTGAATGCATAAGTCAATGAATGATGATTTTTCTTTTTTAATACATAAGTCAATAAATGAAGATTTTTATTCTTCAATGCATAAATGAATGTATACGTCAATGAATGAAGATTTTTATTTTTGTATGCATGAATGAATGCATAAGCCAATTAGTGAAGATTTTTATTCTTGATTGCATAAGGCAATGAACAAAGATTTTTACTTTTGAATGCATAAGTCAATTAATGAAGATTTCTATTTTTGAATGCATGAATGAATGCATAAGTCAATCAATGAAATTTTTTATTTTTGAATGAATGCATAAGTCAATGAATAAATATTTTTATTCTTAAATGCATAAGCCAATGAGTGAGGATTTTTATTTTTGAATGCATGAATGAATACATAATCAATCAACAAAGATTTTTTTAATGCATAAATAAATGTATAAGCCAATCAATGAACATTTTATTTTTGAATGTATAAATCAATCAATGAAGATTTTTATTCTTGAATGCATAAATGAATGAATAATTGAATGAATGGGTGACTGAATGCATAAGCAAACCAATGAATATTATTTTTGAAGGTAATGAATAAATAGATAATTGAATGAATGAGTGAATGAATGTCTGGATATGTATTTTTTTATTTTTTGAGTTAATGCATGCATAGATGTAATGTGTGATAATGCAAAATGTGTCCCTGTTAGGATAATGCTTGGGATGGTTTAGCCATCACTACAATATAAGAAGTGGCATAATGTGTTTACATATATCATGCATATAGTTCAGACTAGCCTTAGGTAAAAGTTGGGTACTATGATTTTTTATGATCAAAGTTACTCTTAGGACGATGGATCCTACTAAGGGTACTATTTTTTACATGCAGGTGATTTATGCCTATGGTGTAGGAATATCAATGTTCATTAGGGCTTGGATGACACTTATGTCACCTTGTTTAAGGGACATGAGTCCCAATTTAGGTTGAGAAATAAAGAACTTATTGTGTCCTAAATGGGGTGCACTTGCAATAATTTAGGATTTGTTTAAATACCATAGCGCTAGAGCGGGACATTAGGGTATCAATGGTATGCTCCTTATAGGTTTAGAGTTCTAAGGTCCCCAAATTGCATAAAATCATACAAAAAGGAAATCCAAATATCCTATGAATAAAAAGTGAGACGCATGGTCCACACTGGCAAAAATCATGATACTTAGTAAGAATCTGAATGGTTCATCGTGTTAATACCAGTGAGACTTGAAGTCCACACCATCAAAACAAATGTCTCTTCTAAGTTCGGGTATAGAACATATGTGTATGCAAAATGCAAGTGTATTATGTTGTGTGCATTAGAAGCATGCAAACTTTATTTTTCAAAAAAAAAAGCAAGTATATACAATGAATAAAGACAAATAATTTAAACAAAAACATCAAACAAGGTATAGGGTATTAAATTCATGCATTAAGTGATTATGGGCTTCACTCTTCTAAAAAATGTGTCCATCGGAGTTGCTAGCTGTCGCATTCCGGTTTTCAGCTACGCGGCCTTTTTTGGAGTAGTCACTATGTTTTTTAGGTTACAACGTAAAAAACTATATTTTGAACCAATTTTTGGAATTAACTAGTCTTGTAATTAAAGATTTGGATTCATAAGTTGGTTATGAATTAGAGAAAGTATTAACAACTACAATTTGATTTTTTATTTTCAATAAAAGGGAAAATATTGTTTATTTTTTGTTGTTGTGTGTGACAATATAAGATCTTGATCCTACCTATCCCTATGAGTAATAGGGAATCAATACTGCATAGTTCTTTGTAAAGAATATTTTGTTGGTTGAGTTTATTGTGAGCGAGGTTTAATTTTAATCTTTAATTCTAACTTAAATGAATGAAATATAACCCTCATATCTGATACCACATCTCATATTGAGTAGAAAAACCTAATTAAAATTTCACCATTATATTAAAAGAATACTATTTTTATTATTACACAACTCTAATTAATTCCTAACCAATTTTAAGAAAGTGAAGTGCAGCATTTGTGTCTGATACCGTATCATACCTTAAAATCATCGTCAATATATTTCAATTATTTCATTAATCCTTGTTTATATTAGAGGATTCATTACTAACCTGTTAACATGTAGCGCATGAACACCTAAGATGTAGGAGATCAAAGAACACAATCCATAATTCTCCATCTACATTTCTGTAGGCATGCAATGTTATAGAGCGGAGGAGAAATACTTCAGGTCATGACTCCTCGAGTGGTAGGGATTCTGATATATTTATTGTGCTAGGTGTTCTATATTTTTCTAGTTTTTCTGAGCTTGATTTTTGAGTACTGGAGATTGTTTAGAGGTTGTTTTATGATATCTTTTTGTGTGATGAGAATTTGTTGTGTGTTGTGAATTTTTTGGTTTCTTTTTTTGTTTGTTTGAAAGGATAAAACTTTCAAAGTATTTTTTTCTATTTTTCGGGGTACAACCACCAAAGTATTTTTTGCTATTTTCAAAGAAGTTTCTCCATTAGTCTACACTATTATTTATGGTAGAGAAATAGACACATGTTTTCTTTAAAAATAAATCTCTACCATCAAGAATTTGGAGAAAATTAAGAGGATATATTCCCTCCCTAATCAAATTTAGATTTCCTTTTGTTTTCACTATTAAATAAAAAGTTGAAATTAATTCTTTCCTTAATTAAAGAAATTTGAATGATATATTTTTGGGGCTTGGGACATCTTATAAAATGCCTTTTTTTATTCCAAGATAACCCTATAATATTTTTTGAGACAAAAATTATTATAGAACTCCTAAGCAGGTAAAAAATAATTATTTGACCCTAACATTTAAATTTTATCGAAATCCTCCTTTTGGGCATAAAAATGTTGGTAATTCTAAAAATCATAAAATAATTGTATCACTTATAAATAGGTAAAAGCAATCTTTTAAATCTTATAAAATGGAAAAAAAAATATTCCATGCCCCATATTTATTTTTAATTTATTTAGAGAACAAAAATAAGAGGAAAAAATCATTTGATATCATTGACATATTCTAATTGCAATTATTATGTTTTAAAAATGTAACGTAATCAAATTGATATCAAATTTACTTGATATTATTTGATTTGTTTGACTTATTTCAATATCATAACCTTAATTTCTAGGTTGATTGAATCTCTACACATTTAATTTTTTAAATCAAAGTGATTTGTGCAACACAATCAAATTGATATGAAGTTTTTTTAATTTGATTTCCATATTTTCATATTGTAATCTTTACTTTATTTCTTAGGCCAATCTCCAAAGATTATATTTTTTTATCATAAAATAGTTTTGTCAAAAATTCAGTTTTTTTAGGAAGTATTCGTAGGTCAGACAAAATTAAGTATTCATAATAAGACAATACAGTCTTTGCCTTAATTAAGCTCCTTCAGGTAAGGGATACAATTCCCCAACAGAAATAATGATGGAGAGAAGTACCTCTGAGGTAGATATTTTCAAAAGGAGTTGAAATCATAAGCAATAGGGTTCATATAGCATCCTCGAGACAAAATCTACCAAGATAGTCGTATTAGCAATCCTAGTATTTCTCATGTCCAGACCACTGTAAGATTTAGGAGTATTCATAGTCTCCTAACTCACAAGTGTCAGCCCTTTTTAGATTGATCCTTACTCCAAAGAAATCACAGACTTCGCCAAACACAACTTATTATCCCTATTTAACAACTTGGCTTTTCACGAATCCAGACGATGATCCACACAGTCTAGAAAATGTTGAAATATATGTTTTCTCACCCCTTGCAGTTCCGAAATGCACACCAAGATACATTCCATGGTCTAAAGAAAGGCAGTAGATAAAATAGCAATGAAATTCTCTCTCCTAATCCAAGAGACTATTGGGCCGGAAAATATCTGAGAATTATCAAGATTAAACCTTAAGACCAAAAGCCTTTAAGAAATCTTTTAAGGCATGTGAAATAACCATAACCTTAGTCAGTGGCGGATCCTGATCTAAAGTTTAGAGGAGACAACAATATTTAATTACAATTTATAATTAACATTAGTTGAATAACAAGAAATATAAAGAAATATACATAATTGTTTCAAAGTTTCAAAATAACATACTAATTATAAATAAAAATAATCAACAATTAAAGATGATACACAAAAAATGTACATTCAATTAAAATGTTCTTAGTTCTTTTAAAGATTTAAAGTTATTGATGATTGAATTAGTGGTAAATAATTCAAGTATTATATTTTCATTATAAAATACCATGTTTTGTGCAATAAATTCATCTTTTATCTTACTATGTAATTTTATTTTGTTGTATTTTTGTTGAAAATGATCTTTTTGTAATAGTTTTTTATGTTAAGATAAGGCAAACAACTCAATCAAGCAAAAAAATTGCATTCAATTTTCTCGTATTGTCAAAGTTATACTTAATTCAGAAAAGATTAAAAGTTTTACATATATGAACGACTAACAATATCAACAACGTTAAATTAACATCTCAAGCTAATCTTCTTTTGCTCACTGTGATCTACATGGTAGAATTTTTCACAAAAATATATATATTATCAATAATGAATGATTTATAAAAATCCTTAGGATATTAGGACTGTTGCTACAAAGTTTGACAAATACAATTTGTGATCCTTATAATTTATTTGTAAGTATAATCGTTATGAAATAAAAGTAACATATGCAATATCAATCTACACATATAAAAGAATTTGATTCATTATCTATAATTTTTAAAAGAATAACAAAAGTTACAATATACATATAAAAGTAAAAATAATATTTTAATAAATGAAAAAAAAATCAGGGGTAACTGCCCCCATCTACCCCGAAGAATATTCGCCTCTGACCTTAGTAGAAGAAACATGAGCACAAAGGAGATTTCACCAGCAAATAATAAATGTGATAAACCTAATGAATCAAATGGACAAATTTCTCAAGATCCTAGATAATACACTAGTAGTTACTAATAGGATAGTATGTAATGATAAATTAAATGGGATAAAGAAGGGTTATAAGATTACTATCTTTAAATAATTCTAGCTCTTGCATTGTTCTCATGAACAAATCAATTTTTGTAAAAAAACTTATTTCTAAATGGTTGTTTTGCACCATTTCATAAGTATTTGGAAGGGATATGTATCACTATATATATATATATAATCTTTCTTCCTTTCTTAATTTGTTACTCATACAAACAAAAGAATTTTGTGAGTAATAAATTTATAGTTTTAGGATATCTATTTTCTGCTATATTGGTTTAAAAAGTTGATAGTAAAGGTTGGCCTTGGTGTGGATACACGTGTAGAGGCTTCATAATTTTGAAGAAAAATTTAAAATTCAGGAACTATGACTAGGTACACATTTACATACAGTTTTTTATTTTATATAATTTTAGTATTCTGGTGTACGTATGTGTTAAGAAATCCATAAAATTACTTTCATAATCTATATGATATCTTCTCAAATGAATGGTAGATGTTTGTGTAAAACACTTATATAAGTATATCTCAATGTTTTGATAATTCGTCTATTCAAGTTCAAATTTTAAAAAAGATAAACTGTGTTTTTTGCAAAGCCCTGATCATGAACATTTTTATTTCAAATAAAAATGACATTTTTGATGATTTTAAATACCTTGTCAGTGATAATCCAAAATCAAAAGAGTATAATATTTATATACTAATAGTGTAAGAATTTATTCAATTCAATGCATCACTCATTCTACATTTGAATTACTTTTGTTAAAAAATTAATGATGATTAAAAAATGAATGGTAAATGATGTAATGACAATGTAAAAAAATTTATTATCAGTATATACATATTTATTTAAATGACAAACAACATGAAAATTGCATTTATTAGTAATGATTATGTAAAAGTTTGAAAATAATGTTTTTTAAAATTGCATATATTCGATACATTGAACACGAGTTATGGTTCAGCTATTTAAAATTTTAAATGAAAACTCTCTTATCACCTATGTATATATAAAGGGAGAAATTAAATATTTTTCATACATTTATTGGTATTAATTCTAGATATTTTTGTGGCTACTAAATTAATCATTTTACAGAAAATGACTTGACAATCAATAAAATTATTTTTGAATGTTTAAAATAATCATCACGCAATGTAACGTTTATTATTCAGTGATTACAATTATTTATTTAGTTTTTTATTAATTACATTACCATTATTATTTATAATCCTAAAACATTAGAAATTAGGAGTTCATTAAAAAAAATATCATAAAATTTTATAGAAAATTAAAGGCAACATATTATAAAATCAGAATGAATTGAAACTTCCTTTTTCATTAACATATTATAAAATCAGAATGAATTGAAACTTCCTTTTTCATTAACATGTTCAAGATTTAGAAACACTCGATATTATCATTACCCAAAAACAGGGTATCACATTCAACCTTAAAACCATAATTTTTATAATTATCTATTTTTAGGTATGCAACTTTACAAAACAATTTATTTAATTGTATCAATTTAATGATTATAAAAACATCATATATGTGAAAAGAATCCTTCATAAATATTTTTCAATAATGTGACTTATACAAAATCATTTCAAAAGATCAAGTGTATTCCTAAATCAAAGCCAATAAATTTAATATACACAAGATACTAAACTATACACTAACTAAGTTCTTCTTATCTACATTTTCATCAATGGATATCAAAGTACAACTGCAACCAACCTGTACATACACATAGCATAGACAAAAGTAAAAACAAAGAAAATGGAGTAAGAATCAACTACGATGATCGCAACATTGAATTATATAGAGAATTAACATTAAAATGAGACACCCTATAACAACAATATAATCAAACAATGTCAAATATATGCAAATGATGTATGAAGTTAGTGTCTTATACAAGAGGATATTCAATCACAATTAATATTTCTC
The DNA here is from genome assembly GCF_001865875.1 of Lupinus angustifolius. Lineage (NCBI taxonomy): Eukaryota > Viridiplantae > Streptophyta > Magnoliopsida > Fabales > Fabaceae > Lupinus > Lupinus angustifolius. Next base: position 35,950,795 of record NC_032009.1, on the reverse strand, counting down.
TCATGCAATGTAGTATGCAATTGATGAACAATATATTACACACTATTCACAACCTTAATTTAGCATGATTGATGATTCTTGGTGCCTAATGGACTTTGTTTCACATAATTTAGTGTTTTAGACTTTATTGAAATAATAGTCCTAAAATGAGTTAATTTGTGATTATTTAACCTGATTAAATATTTTATCATGTTCGGATCATATTTGACACCAATAGCATTTTGGGCATTATGGAAGTGGATGATATGTGTTGAAGTGAAAATTGTAGTTTTATTTTGGGAGTTTTTATTTGTAAATTCAGTTTTAGTTTTGGGCCTTGTTTAGGGCCCATTTTCGGTTTTACTCTTTGTAAAATAGGGAATTTGAATTCAACTCTCACTTCATACATTTACTCATTTTTAGAAGTTTTTTCCCCGCTTTTGCTCTGCTAGGGTTTGCTAAACATTTTTTGTTTCCATTCATCTTGTTCATTTTCGGTTTCTTTCTTCCACTCAATGGAAGGCTAAACTTGTAGACTAAATTCCTTTGGTTCGTTTGTTCACAACTCAATCCTCAGTTTCAAAAAATTATTTTCAGATTCCAACCATTAACTTCTGAACTTGTTGAGAATCAATTAACTAAGCGATAATCCAAGTTCTAAAACCTAAGCCTTTAACTAAGCAAAATCAGCATAAGCATAAAACAATTAACAAATTCACATGAACTAAGCATTCATGCACTTGAGAGTAAATCAACTAAGCGAAGATAAACTCATAAACCAGTTTCTAAAATAGAAGAAATCAATAATAAAGAAACAAAAAATGCATTAATAACAAAACCTCAAGAGTTGTGATACATTACCAAAGAAATTTAGTCTACAAGTTTAGTCTTCCATTGAGTGGAAGAAAGAACCCGAAAATGAAGAAGATGAATGAAAACCGAATTTTTTTAGCAAACCCTAGCAGAGCAAAAGAGGGGGAACAGAATTCTAAAAATGAGTGAATATAGAGAGTGAGAGTGAAATTCGGGTCCCTCTTTTACAAAGAGTAAAACAAAAAATCGGCCCTAAACAATGAGCCTAAATCTAAAACCGAATTTACAAATAAAAACTCCCAAAATAAAAATATAATATTCATTTCAACACATACCTTCCACTTCCATGAAACACTTAAGAAAATCACATACTTCACAATGAAATCTAGGAAATGCAATGAAATGGGCAAAATCAAACATATAAGAGTAAAAGAATCAAATCCATATATCCATAAACATCATCCAATGAATTCAAGTATGCCAAGAAATCATTCTAACCAAGAGGCGAGTCACAACAATGATAGAACCTCACAAGATGTGCTATCTAAAGTGTTTACAGTCATGTGTCTTAGGTTGCAAGTGTTTACACTCAAAACACTTCATGAAAACAACCACAACCATAAGCTTATCAAGCCCCTAACATCAACATCATAAGCACATGCACATAAAGATCAAAAGGACTTTTCAAGGTTGTAATGGGACAATGTAAGATAAATATGGGATATGTAGGTAAAACCAAATGGAATAGAGGAGCAATGGGGAATAAGTAAAAAGGAAGTAAAAATCAACCCAAAATAAGACCAAATCTCTAATTCCAATATTATTTTCCTTACTCAACCTTTTATTCACTTTTGTTTCTCTTTTTATTGTTTTTCTTTTTTATTTTCGTTATTTTATGAACACTTATGTACACAATTGCATCAACCATCATTATGACATAACCAAGAATCCACAAAATTTGAAGAACAATGCTCCATTTCTTACTTCGTACTCATTCCCAAAACAATTCCAAAGCTCCAAAATTCCCTCAGGTTAGGAAAATCATGGTTTTTCGCTTATAAGCTTGTAATGAGCTAAATAACAATGAAAGAGGTAAAAGTCTCAAAGGGGCTATCAAAGGATAAATTTATTCAAGGTAGGCTTATATGGATAAGTGGTTTATTCAAAAGAAATGCCTAAATCACTTCAATATGTGCATGTGAATATCAAGTATCAACAAGAAACAAGTCAAGTTCTAGAGTGCAAGTAATCAAGAGTGCAATCACACATGAAACAATATTAGATGGCATACAATAATTCATCCATAATTACGGCTCAAATTCTCGCAAGGGATAAATCTATCACAATTGTTTCAACCTCTTAATTCTCAAAAGCAACTTGACATACATAAATGCATGGATTCACACCACGAGATATCAAGACTTAAGTGAATGAAAGTATGAGAGATAATGCACAAACCTAAGCAAAACCTAAAAGTCAAAGAAAAGCATGCATCAAAACCTACCACCTACAATAGCTTCCCCGTACACTTAAACTACACATTATCCCAATGTAGCACAATCAGAAAATCGAGACATACATATCAATCAATGAAATTGGACTAGTGCAATAAAATATAGAGAAGAGAAAGAAAAACCCTGATTCATGGAGGGAGGAAAGTGGGTTCAACCAATGAGTCATCCTCCACAAGTTCATCCACTAAGGAAGGATTTGTGAGGAAAGACTTGAGGCGATTTTCATTAACTTTGAAGCTCTTAACTGTGGATTCACTTTTGATTTCTACAACACCATAAGAAAACACATTAGTAACAACAAAAGGACCAATCCACCTAGAACGAAGCTTACCATTCATGAGTCTAAGCCTAGAGTAATGCAACAAACACTTTTTGACCAACCAAAAATTCCTTTCTATAAATCATTTAGCACATAAAACAATAATCATTGCAATTGAGATATTTCTAAATTGCAACCTTGTCAAAACATTTAGCACATAAAATAATTGTCAATTTATCACAATACTCACATGCATACAAACATAATTATTTAACAACCTTTCATGAAGAAATTCAAATACATATAATTCTAGCACAGTCAAATATCTAAGACTCTATACACCGTCATGAAAAAGATTAAGGACTCTTACATGGAAAACAAGTTTCCATGGGAGTTCCTAATCTACAAGACTCTCCAACTTTTGAGGGAATCGGAGACGAAAAACTTCAATGAAATACTCTAAGATGGTCTTCTCCCTCACCTTAGACACTTTATCTCTTCGCTTTATTTTTGCATATTCATCACGAGCATGGCCAATAGTATCCACCAAGCATCGTCACTTCATCAAACAATAATCAAGACACAATCCATTCAAACAAACTCATACACTTAATCAACCTTAACAAGAAGATTGAATCAAATTAATTCTTTTAAAATGAGTCATTCTCTAGCAGAAGTTGTTTAAATATATAGGGAATGAGTTTATAAAAAAAATATGATCATTCATATTTCAGCCACAAGAATTCACACTCATGGTCATAGTTTAGTCCAAGGGACAATCAAGGAAAACAAAGTAATAAATTAAAATATTATTACTTTACAAAGGGATTCACGATTTGTCTACAAAAGAAGTTGATAACAATTTTGTAATCAATTGAAAGTGCAAATCTAAAGAGTTAAAGATCTACAATTATCTTAACATATAAATGAAGCATCAAATTATTATAACAAAATTTATTGTTGGCCAAACCACAGATATATTAGAAATCCAGGCCATTAAAAGGTTATCAATCCACAAAAAGGTTTCATCACAAAACTTGTGAAATTCTATGTTTTTTTATATATAAAAATAGAATACTTCAAAGAACACAATGATCACCACACAACTTTACTTAATAAAAAGGGGTTTCAATTTGTCCAGATCATGGATTTTACAAAGAACTGGAAAATTTATAACTTTCAAATATAGATTAAAATATTGGAATGAGTTTTCAAAGAAAATATAAGAAAAAGACTCACCAAATATATTCTCTACATGTTGCCGCCATCAATATTTTGCAAGGGAGGGTGAGTTTTTCAACTCCCAAGTAGTGGAAATATATATTCATATATTTAGGTTAAAAGTGAGAGGCGGGAGGTGTACATAAAAAAATCCACACACGTATTACATTGGTACATAAAAAACATTATATAACTATCACCAAGATATATTTTTTTTCTTATTTTACCCTTGATATTTTTTAATTTCTACAAAAAAAACAACATAATTATATATAGTCACCATCATCTCACTTTAATTAATTTTACTATTAAAGTGGAACAAATAAAACTATAGTATAAAATACATTCATATAAAAAATATTCTAATTTAACGAAATAAAATATATAAAACTTAAATATTTGATACTAAAAAGTAAAAATGTTGATCGACAGGCACGAAATATTTGTTGCCACGCTAGTATATATAAAAGGGATAAATATTGAACCAAAAAAAGGATAAACATTTGTAGTTAGAGATAAATGATAAGAGACAAAAGTATATAAAGAGGTAAAGATACAAAAGTAAAATGTTATCATGGTAACATTTCACTATAAACATTATGATAATCATAATCAATTTAATCAAAATTCGTAAGGAAGAAAATGTTATAATATAAATAATATAGGATATATTAATTGTGAAGTATGATAAAAATGATAAATATTCCAAATATAGTTAATGAAATTTATCATGTAAGTTTTCTAAGATTATGAATAATTCAATTTATCATCAAAGTAAATAGAATAAATAAGATAATCATAAACAATAACCACATATCATATCTAAATAATCTTAGTGGGATAACTTTACAAAATAAATCTAAATTTTCACTCACACAAGAATTAAAAAATTGCGGGTGTTATAAACTACTCATATTGTCCTAAAATATTTATTTCTTTAACAAATCAAAATTTAATAGTCAAATTGATTCTATCTCTTTTCAGTTCATTTATTTTTATCTAATTTTTCTTCTTTTTTTATGTGTTAGATAAAATTAGGTGTAAACAAATATGTAATAATTTATTAGGTGTTTACAACTAGGAAAGGCAATTTGGTGGAAAGCAGATAATGTGTACTCATATTCATACTCCATTATTTCTAAGTATTCGTGTAATGGTTTTCAATTTTAATTATATTTTTGTATATTTTATAATAATTTATTATATAAAAATAATCTTACATAAATAATAATATATATAATAGTTAACCACAAAAATTTATTATCAAATGATAATAAGTTAGATAATATATAATCTGAAAATAATAATATAAAATATAATATATGTAAAATATTTAATTAATTTCTTTATAAATATATTGGTACCTTTAGGACTGATGTCATAATGATTATCATTTATTAATGGTATCTTGTTTTAAAATAAATAAAAACTTATTTCCATCATGATTTTAAAAATCAAATCAAAATGATGAATGGAAAATAAATGCTGCATTATATTCTGGCAAATTCTACGGTGAACACTCATCATGATTTAATCCTCTACTGGCATAGCTAAAAACAATTACTATTACACCTAGTAGTCTCACCTTAGATACTCTTTTGGTTTAATTCTATTCTACAGATAAGTTATTTTTTTTTTTGTTTCATTATTTTCTTTTATTTATTTCTTATTTACTTTTTATAATTACAATTAACTACAAAATTTCGTTTTTATTAAATAATAAATATTTGATTAATAATAAAATAATTGTTTTATCATACATAAATAGCTTTTGTATTAGTCAACCTAATTCCCTCTGTCTTTTTCTTCTTTTCTATATACGCCCGACAAAATTTGAGATTCACAATACCCTCTTTACACAAACAAATTAGAGTATGATACATGTTATTTTTTCTTTCTCTTTTCAATATTTCAATTTAATTTCTAACTTAATTATGCTTATTCAATTTTAAAATTTAAATATTTTCAGTTTTAAGATTCTACTTGAATTAATTATGTATATACCATTTTTGGTTTTGAGTGTTTTAATTTTCTTACATATTTTATTAAATTTAGAAATGCAAATGTAAATGGGTGGAATATTTGCTAGTTTATTACCAACGGATAAGTTAATATTTTCATCATGAACATGTAGTGAAATGAAGTCAATATTTTGTTTATAGGTTAGTTAATAATTAGATTATTTGTTCCAAAATAAGTTATTTGTTAGTATTTGGTAAATTAATTTATTTAAGTTGTGAGTTTATAAACTCCTCTTTTATAAGCTGGTATTCAAGAGATTCAGATTTTGATCGTAATAATAAACCAAAAATCAAAGTAGAATCTAAAATTTAGGTCATGAGATGTTCATAAAATGATAAAAATTTAGTGAAGTCGCCAAAATCATAGTTTATTGAAGTCTCTCAATGTAAATCACTACGTGAGGTAGCTTATAACTTATTTGGTCTTATTTAATTTATACCTATAATTTAGTTTATAAGCTAGTCTTATCGAACACTTTTGGTTAAGAGTTTGATTCCTATGAGCGACACTTGTTGGGAGAGACAACACGAACTCCAAAAGAGAATAGCCTCTTACCCAAAAAGGGTAAGAAAATATCTTTGGTAGTACCAAAAAAATTAACTATCATATTAGCTCCCAATTTTCTACTCTTAACTCATAAGCTTTCAATTAGCTCCTAAGTTTATAGCAAGTTTATGAGGGAGTTATGGTAAATATAGCCAAAATCTACAAAATAACCAATCCTAAACTTAGGGTTTTGATATGTACCATTTGATATACCACTCCATATTTGAAGGATTTAATTTGTCAAAATAACTATTTTATTATAATTATTAATTAATTTTTGTTTTGGGGATTCCAATGGTTTGCCACATTTGGACACAACCAATTTGATGCTAAATTTAACAAAAAAAAATATATGAATGGAAATTGAGCTTGATGATGCTCAATCAAGAAGAAGAAGTGAATAAGAGCAAAATAACCTTGAATTAATAATACTTCTCTTTATTATTGAAAGTGAATGAATTGAATTGAATGCAAGATACAACATATTCATCCTTTTATATGAAAGACATAGCTTAACATAATTAACTAACCCTTTACGTTCAAGAATAATAAACTTTTCACTCCTAAAATTGTTAACTTGGAACCCAAGTTATTGGCTTAATGCACCCTTGGTCAACTCTTATGGTGCGCCACTAGTTGTGGCTTAATTTGCCTTTGACTCAGTCTAGTGGTGCACCGGTGGCTTAGTCTATTGATGCGCCACTGGCTTATTCTGATGCACCACTTGCCTAGTCGAATGTTATGCCCTTGTCCTACTTTGATGCGCCAAACGTGGCTTGGTCTTGACCGGGTGTGGCCTGCCTTGATGCTGGTTCGTGTGCCACATGATGGGTCTTAGCCAAGTTTTGTGTGTGTCATACTTTACTTTGTCTTAGTCTTCGGCTTGTTCCATATTTTGACCCATGTCAATGTTTGTATTATCTCGATAGTGACTCGTGCTAAGTGGCTATGTTTGGTCGATCTGGTTGGTCACTTGACATATTATCCTGTGCCAGGTTTAGCCAATCTAAATGATTATATTTGTTTTGTCTAATAAAATTAAGTAACCATATAGTCCTTTTGAACTTTAGAATTTAAGAATTCGTCCATTTAACGATATAGATTTTATATTATTTTTATACAAAACAAGATTAAAAATTATCAAAGCTACATTTACTTTATATTCTAATACCAACATCTCTAGTACCAAAGAGAATTTCATCCCAAAATTACAAATTGGATATCATTATCATGACTAAAAAATAGAGAATAAAAAAGATTTTTGTTTTCCTATTATGAAATTAATCTTAATAAAATCCTTTACTTTTCTCTACATTTTTTGATAAAATGTCATTTTCTTTAAATCAAACGCATTTGTCCTCACATTAACCACTTTAGTATCAATTGTGAGATCAGAAAGCTCCACAAATTAAATCATATAGAATCGAAACAAATAATCGTGTATGGCATCTCATTTGTTTTATTGTTAGTGTGAACCATATAACCAAAATAATTATAACATGGGTGCTCCATTAAATGTGGTTGCCAATAAATTATGATAGTGATACAAATTGTCTTTTTTTAGATTGGAAGGGTCAGTCAAATTATACAATAAAGATACTTTATGTGATAACTAACGTTTTTTCCCCCTTGCAATTTAGTAATTTTATTTAACTTTGAAGTTAGCTGAATCCATTATTTGATTTGGAAAGTAGGTGAAATTGATGATTAATCGTGAAAATAAAGTAACCGTGGCTAAATATTGTGAATTTAAGATTCTTCTTTTGTGGTTGATCGTTAGGTCATACTATTACTATAGGTTCGGGGTAATGATTCTTCTAATATCTGGAATAAGGTTGACTTTGGTTTGCCAATAGAGGTACCTAAAAAGGTTTTCTGACGATCAAATTATAATGAATATTTTAATGGTAGGAAGCAGAGAGAATATCTTAGAGAATAAGTAATGAGAGAATAGTGATACTTTTTGTTGGGATAAAACCCCTATTTATAGTGTGAGGATGGATTGGAAACGCCTTCAAGTTTTGTTGATGTAGCCGACCGTATTTCAGGTCTGTCCTTGTCATGTGGGCATGAGTGTAGGTGGGATTTGCAAGGATCGTTACAGTGCATTATTGATGGCATATCAGGCGGGAGGGTCCTCACCCCGACCTAATGTGTCTGATCAACGGTGTTGAATCTGTCTAAGTTCCTTGACCGATTATGGACGTCTCTTGGCCGACTGAGGAAGAGGCCAACCCAAAGGATGAGATATTCAGATAACCAAGGTGAAACAAATATAAAATCATGTTCTTTCTTTTTGTAAGAAAACAATGATGAGGACAATTATATTAGATTTTGTGTAAATACTCATGCCCTTATGCAATTTTATTCATGGTGGATAACATGCTTATATTTTAAATAAAATAAGAAGTTCTATTTTATTTTGTCCAAGTAAAGACCCAGCAAGCAAGTGAAGTTAGTGCTTTCACTTTTTTTTAACTTTTATATTATAAAATTATAAATAATGGATTGAGTTGGTTATTCAGTATTTAAAATGAGTATTTATCCTATTTCAAAGAGGAGCAAGTGAGAGACTAGTGTATAGGGTGTAGCTGATATTAATAAAACGATATAGTATTAATATTATTGTGGTTGATTATATTAATTATCTAAATTGGTTTGTTGCAACCAAAACCAAATTTATAAATGGTTAAGCCGAACTAATCATGATTGGTTCTCTAAATAATACATAAACTAAGCTAATAAACCGATCAAATCAAACCAAAAAAATATTTGAGTTGGGTTGCTTAATTTTTTTCACATATGAATTGTGAATGATACAGTGACGTATAAATAAAATGGTAAGAGATTTTTATATTATCAATATATCATTTGTAATTTATATTTGACCTTTAAATATTAATAATATAAATGAGTGCATCATTCGCAATTTATAAATATTTACAAAGAAAGCACACAGGATAATGACCCTAAACCTAATTTGTATTACTTATTCACTGTGGTTATGTTATTTATTATTCATTTGTATTATTTATATTTAAAAAAATCAAATATAAATTATGAGTGATGCATTGACACTATAAAAAACTTTTACATGTTAACACATACATTGTTTTCTTTATAATTAATATAAGTAAATGATGAATAATATATTAATTCTATATGTATAAACATTTACACATATATGCATGTTGAGAGGATTAAATAAATATTACACTATAATAATAATGATTAGCAAAATCCTTTCAATAATTATTTTAATCAAAGAAACCTAACACACAAAATGGAAGTACCAAATATCATTGGTCTATTAGATAAGATCAAAGGTTCATTTTTAATTGACACTTATATTGTATGGTATTAGCTTAGTATGTAATTTATACTAAGAACTAGCATAGGTTAAGTTACTCGATTTTAAATGTTGGTAGAATTATTTTTTTGAACATTTGAACTAGCATAGGCCCAAAACTACCCCCCCCCCCAAATATCGAGCGGGTCAACATTTGAACTTGAACTCAACACTGGATCTGATTAAATATAATGTATATCTCTTTTAGATAAAGTTTTCTCAATATTTTACTTATTATTATGGATATGTAATTTAACCTATGAAATCATATTATGTATATATTGTTAATTATATATATAATGAAAAAAATCAGAGAATTCATTATACTTTCAACCAATGACATATTATTACTTTGCATACAATTAAATAGGGACACATACAAACATGATGAGTGATAATCACTGGGTGAGGTCAGGTTGGGTCATGTTTGTTTCATACTCAGTCCTAAATATTGTTTGGGTCTAATTTTTGAACTCAAGCCTTACCCTAGACCTAATGAGACTTAATCATATTTGAATCTGACCATGATCTGACCAAACGAGTGAGCAGATAGGGTCGGATATGGTTCAATCCTACTTTATAGTGAGGGAACTTGGCCCATAAAGTTCAAATTATTTTTTTATATGAGAAAAATGTATGTAGCGTCAGTATATGAGAGTTTTATACATTGTCGTTGCATCATCTAACATTCACGGTTTATCATTATTAACTCTTTAAAAAAAAGTAAAAATTAAATGGTAGATAATGTATTGACTGTGTTTAAATCTTTATACCAACAGTTGATAAATATTACATTTTTTTTATATTATATATAAGTGAGCAGTAATAGTCTGTCTTTTACGTGGGCATACTAAAATGACCAAATGATATTTTATAATAATAATAGTAATATATTTTTATGAACAAACAATATCTTTTATAGTATATTTTGAACTTTCAATTAATATAAGATTTTATTAAAAAATAGAAAAATCGAGGAACTGAACCAAACCATTTATGAGCGATTTGGTTGGTTTGGTCCATGCAATAAAATTTATGGTTAATTTAGATAAATCAAACCATATTTTTATGTTCATTTGTATCAAAACTAAATTGAATCGAACTTTTATACTCATATTTCTACTTCTCTAAATGTAACGAGGTAGTTATTATGGTTAGGATGACATGAGGTAGGGAGGAGTGCTTACATATGCTTAAACTTGTACTTTTTAATAGTATTTGTGTGAGTTGGATGTTTATAGGTACCTAATAATTTTTTTAATTTTAAGGGAATATATATATATATATATAATATATATATATATATACACGATGATAAAATATAATATATATTGTGTATTAGTCACTCCATATTTTTATTTTTTTCTCATATAATATCACATTCTTGTTATAATTCTTTATGTCATGTTAATTACTAATTATTTTGGCTTTATATATAGAGTAATTACATTGATATTTACTGAGTTTAGTGAAATAATATAAATTATTCATTTCTTTTTTAACCTACGCAATCACCCATAGTTATATATATAGATTACACTGACTAACTGTGTATGAGCAATAAATGTAATTTCTTAAACAAAAAATGATGAATAGTGCAATTAAGTGAAATAAAATATGGTATATTGTGAAGAAAAATCCAAATTGTATAAGAATAAATGTTTATTCCGTATTTTAGTTAGTTACGATATAGTATAAGCGAGATTTAAATATCTCCTTAGAATTATTTATACAATATGTAACGAACCAAAAAATAATGAGTAGACATTAACTCTTATACTATTTGAATTGTCTTCACGATATTTCATATTTTGTTTGAATTAATTACGGTCGTCACCATTTTTTGTTTAAGAAAATACATTTATATTTCCTACAATGGTGGTTAATATAATGTATCTATATAATTATGGGTGATTTGTGTGAACTAGAATTCTGTGTCCTCAAAACTTTATGTCATCATGTCCAAAACCAATCATATTTCACCAAATAGTATAAAAATATTACTTTATGTTTTTTTTTTTCAAATATATGGCAACTTTCCATTGAACTGTGACACAATGAGAAACAAAATATGGGACAACTGATCCTCATTCTGATTTATGTAGATTTAAAAAATAAATTAATAATTTATATAATTTCCCATATCCTAAAATGTATCAATATAATTTAGTTGATATATAGCATAATATCCCATATCCTAAAATGTTTGGATGTATGATTTTTGAAAGGGAGAATGATAATATCCAAATTGGATTAATAGTTACTTTAACTTTAGTCCAATGTCCAATGTATGGAGAGATAACATGAGAAAGAGAAGAAAAAACATAGACTTCAAATAGTATCTATAACTCACTCTAATAATAATAATAATAATAACTTCTTTCATTACTATACATTAACTTCAAATATGGGTTGCACTCTTTCTAAACTCGACAACGACGACACCGTCCGCCGTTGTAAACACCGTCGCCGCCTCATTAAGGATGCCTTATACGCTCGCCACCACCTCTCCACCGCCCACTCCGACTACTGCCGCTCCCTCCGCCTCACCGCCACTGCCCTCTCCACCTTCGCCTCTGGTGAACCCCTCTCCGTCTCCCTCAACACCCCCGCCGTCTTCCTCAACCCCAACAACCACCCACCACCGCCACCACCGCCACCACCACCACCACCGCCGCCGCAACATAAAAAATCCCCCTCTCCTCCACCCATAATTAAAAACCCCAAACTCCCTCCTTCCACCACCACTACAACCGCCGTCAACCACCACCAACGCCGCCGTAAAAAAGAAATTAAACTCCCTCATATACTCTCGGAATCGTCGTTATCTTCTTATTGTTCTTCGCCACGTAACCATTCATCGAATTTTCCTTCTAACTTTTTTCCCATTGCTCATCAAACACATTCTACTACACATTCTGAAACCTCTTCTGTTTGGAACTGGGATCAGTTCTATCCTCCTCCAACCCCTCCCGGTTCAGACTACTTCCCTTCCCAACCACCACCTCAACAAACGCCACGTCACCATCCAAACGAACCGGGTTCAGAATACAACGTCTTTCACTCAAACCCAAACACCAAACCCGGTTCAGAATACAACAAGGTTCAAAACCGAACCGGGTTTGGAAATGAAGGTTACGAGAGTGAGAGCGAAAAAACCGAAAATGGTGAAGAGTGCGATGAGACAGAGAGAGAAGAGGTTCAGTGTAGTGAGTGGGGGGATCATTACAGCACCACGAGTTCTTCTGAAGAGGATGGTGAGGATTTGAGGTCGGAGACGGTGGCTCCGGCGATGTCTCCGGCAGTGGCTCCGGCGAAGGAAGAGAAAGTTAGGGAGATGAAGGTGATGGTGAGGCATAAGGATTTGAAGGAAATAGTGGAAGCGATAAGGGATAATTTTGAGAAGGCTGCGGTTGCCGGAGAAAAGTTATCGGAGATTCTTGAGATCGGAAAAGCTCAGCTTGATCGGAGTTTCACACAATTGAGGAGTGAGTTTCTTATTATTTATTTTCTAATTTTTTTATACTACTTTTTAGGTAATAAATTAATTCATTTCGAGAAGCGTGACCGACTCTCATAATAAATGTCACTTAAATGAATCAAACAATTAACTTTTTTATTATTATAGGAATCTAACGAAACCTTATACACCATTATATCAATAACTTATTGGTATTTAGTTTCTAATTTTTATTAGTGAGAAAATGTGCAAAATTTTAAAGTATTTCAAAACATATTTTTTTTTAGTGATGTGATACTATGCCAAATTCCAGAAAATTTGAAAGGTTAAGAATTCGATTTTTAAGATTAACATTAAAACATTAGTTATTTACCTTTACCCGGTACAAAAAAAAACATAAATTTTCATATCAAGAAATGAAATGCAATTAATTTTAGTGTGTAATCATTATTAACTTATGGAAAATTAATACAAATAAATGGTATAAAATTTACACTAATAATACATACTATTAAACTCTTAATTTTATTAAAATTTAGAAAAGTAATATATGTTTTCATATTTTACTCATTAAACTTTATTATCTTTTATCATTTATTCTCTATATTAGTATATAATAATCATCTTTTCTAAAGGGACTTTTTGAAACAAATTTGTATTATCTTGGTGAGTAATTATTTTGAAAGGAATAACGTATTAGAATAGAAAGTGCTCTACCAAAATAACAAGCAACAATAGAAAGTAAAAAATGGGGATTTTTTTAGAGATTTTATCAAAATGATTTTGGTGAAAGTAACATTTTTTAGCACCTGCAAAATTTAACTTTTCTAATTGTAACTTCTATTTTTTCCTTATAAAGTTGAATCCAATAAATGGGCCTGCAAGTTGAATTCTAGTAAAAATTTAGGGTTTCTGCTTTGATTACTGTGCTCAGTGTAGGAATATTTTGAAAATAAATAAATCACATTCAACTTTCTGATGTTTTTTTAGCATTGGATACTTGGTATAAGTGTAAAAGTAAAGTTACTAATAACTTTTGTGTTTTTTTAATCATCATCCAAAACGGTGCATTAAATATTGCAGGAAAGTTATAATGAATTGATTTGATATATCAACTCACTATGTAATAGTTTTTAAGGTTATTATTTTATCATTCATCATTAAATATGTATAAATCTTTAAACTGAACGTATAAATATATATTATATGATAATTTAAATGCAGAAACTGTGTATCATTCAAGTAGTTTATTGAGCAGTCTAAGCTCTACTTGGACCTCAAAACCACCATTAGCTGTTAAGTACCGGTTCAACACCGGTTCACTTCACGGACCGGGCGGTCCAAAGAGTCTCTCTTCCACTTTGGAATGTCTCTTCGCTTGGGAGAAAAAGCTCTACAAGGATGTTAAGGTAATTTTTTACACGATCAATATATTATTATTTATTTATGTGTATTACTTTTTATTTAAGAGAATTAATAATAAATGATGGGTTCATGAATAATGAGTGTACCAACTTTTACATAGGTTATTTTCACAATTTTTAACTTAATTTTGTGTCCTTTTTGTTATCTAGTGCATTTTTTTATTAAAAAAATTACTGTTATTGAGACAATAAAAAAGTGAAGGATAGTGATGCACAAATATTTTAATGTTTAGTTTGAAAAGACACACCTCTTTTGGTGTGTTTGACTAATTGGACATTGTTACCTTTGTCTGTATTAAATGACTAAACTACCCTTACCTCATTTTGCCCTTTGTAATGTCCAAGTAGGTAATCTATTTTCTGCAATAAGGGAAAATGACAATGAAAAAACAATGTGATAGGGGCTATCTACTTTTGTTTTGTAAGATGCAAAATATTGTTTAATTTGTTTGTAATGTTTAGTTGCTTATGCAACTTTCTTCAGATTTTGTCCTACATGTGATTCATTGTTCACATTCTGTTGATATGATATAAATGAAGGTAAAATAATTTCTGATTATATTACATTACATATATGTATTAATGTATATAAATAACAAAAAATGGAGAGAAACAGTAATGTATAGAATGTGGATGTGGATTATGGATGTTTGCATTTATTTTTAGCTAAGTCATGTCATTTCGAAAAGAGTAATGATATATTTTCCAATAAGATCAGCTTAAAAATTCTC
Organism: Lupinus angustifolius; assembly: GCF_001865875.1. Classification (NCBI taxonomy): domain Eukaryota; kingdom Viridiplantae; phylum Streptophyta; class Magnoliopsida; order Fabales; family Fabaceae; genus Lupinus; species Lupinus angustifolius. The sequence continues at coordinate 35,935,477 of NC_032009.1, read as the reverse complement.
CTACACTACCAGAAATTGATATCTGTCACTTATAAACTAATATTAATAAATATAGAATGATTCAAGTCATTTTTCTAATGATATAGTAGAAGGATTTGTGAGTTAACTTTTTAGGAGAATATATGATTTTTTGTTTTGAATCTGCTATGCTTGATACATACTACAAAATTTCCTTGAATATTTAGGCCAGAGAAGGTGTGAAGATTGAGCATGAAAAGAAATTGTCAGCACTACAGAGTGAGGAATACAAAGGGGGTAATGAAGCAAAGCTAGAGAAAACCAAGGCTTGTATAACAAGGTTGCAATCACTTATTATTGTCACATCTCAAGCTGTCTCTACCACCTCAAATGCCATTAATGGCCTTAGGGACTCTGATCTTGTTCCTCAGCTTGTTGAGCTCTGTCATGGGTAAGAACTCTCTTACTTTTTCAATTATTTTACAGTATAATTAGCACTAAAGATGAGAGGACACTTAAATAATAAACAATGAAGTTGTAGTAAAATAATTAATTAACGTTGGTCTAGTAATGTACGGTCCCATTGGATCCCCGGATCGACCAAAAGGTCAAGGTTTTATTCTTGGGAGTGACACTTGTTGGAGGCAACTAGACATCTCGGAAGGGATTAGTTCATTACCCATAGGGTAAAGGGATACCCTTTGTTACACACAAAAAAAAGTAAAATAATCAATCAACAAGGACTTGGTGCAATGCTGTACAACATTTAAGGCGTATGGGAGCACATTGAATTGCCATTGGTACAGCTATAAATGGATGAGCTATAGTTTGGTACAATGAATGGCTTTAATAGCTTCAATGGGGCCCAAATGTTTTGAGTGCATGAAAGAAGAAGAATAGGGAGTCTTTTGTCTTGTGTGTCAAGGTTAGGAGTCCATATTAGGTAGTATAGCAAACTTAATATGGTACTTAAGCTGTGTGGCTCTCCCACGTAATAGACTAGTCTTTTGGGTTGCGCCCTCCTCATGTGCTTAAGTCCTAATAATTGGTGCTTTCGTTGAGAGTTGTGCAATGAAAAGAGCTACATATAGGTTGGATTAAGGTATATTACCGAATACTGATAGGTGAGTCAAGTCACCAAAAGATTGAAAGTCGTCGTAGATGTCCACCTTAAAGGGGCGGCAATGTTAGGAGTCTCACATTGGGTAACATAACATACTCAATATGATACTTAAGTCATGAGACTCTCCCACCTAATAGACTAGTCTTTTGGGTTGGATTTTTCTATGTGCTTAAGTCCTAACAGTCAACATTATGAAACAAATGAGACATTTGAGATTTCATGATCAAAAGCACTTTAAATTATGTGCTGCTTGATGTGTTACCATAATTTAGAATCATGCTGTGGTATGCAAATAGAATTCGTATGGTGGAATTTGAGGACTTTGAGCTATAACAACCCCTTTGAAAGAATTTTAACTGAGAACCACTGAAATCCTATTTTCTTTGAAAAATATACATTTTTCATTGATGGTATGTTCATAATGAGGAAGCAGATCCATAATTCATGTCACATATAACCTACTACAACATATTTATGTAGTTAGGTACATAAAAGTAACTATGGTTGAATGAAAAAAGAAATCTTGTTGTTATTTGTCCATTTTACTTAATTGTTTCCAAATTATTAGTTTGGGCCAATTTGGTTAATAAGATATCAAAATGGAGGATTGTATATAAACATGGAAGAATGGATATGCAATTGAACATGCAGTGTCATTTCAATTTTCAATTAAAACTTGTTAACCAGGTTATTTAAGGTCTTCTTATAGCCTGATGTGACTGTAATTTTACATTTTGCTCATTCTTACAACAACAACAACCAAATCTTTATCCCTTAAGATGGGGTCAACCACATAGATCGAAAAAACGCTATGATATTCTATCATAAACCATGTTCATTGACAAAGTATTGAGCTCTAAGTCTTTCTTTATTATTTCTCCTATTTTGTTCATCCTTACATATCTTTTAATGCAAAGAAAATGTTGGATTTATTCAAGTGTAAAGTCTCACACTGAATATGGAGAAGGGTGAAAGAGTTTATAAGTGGAAAAGACTCTTGAAACCATTGCCTTAAGGTTTTGGTTCAAGACGTGGTGTCTCACTTGTAGCTCTCCACTCTTCCCATGTACCGGTAACAATGGCCTGGTGGTTGGAATGTAAGCTCCCCAGTCGCGGTCCGGTCTGACAGAAAACATTGTGGAGAACTCAGCTAAAGTGTTGTAAAATACCGGGGGAAGAACTTCACTACATATGTATATGATCTATTATTTACCTAATTGGTCTGAATTAATAATGACATGCCTTCTTTCAGATTGTTATCTCATGTTTGTGATATGTTAAACACAGAATAATGTATATGTGGAGATCAATGCACCAGTACCATGAAGTTCAAAGCAACATTGTGCAGCAAGTCCGCGGCCTTGTGAACCAATCATCGAAAGGTCACTCAACATCCGAGCTGCACAGGCAGGCAACTCGCGATCTTGAATCGGCTGTATCAGCTTGGCACTCCAGTTTTTGTCGCCTTATAAAATTCCAACGCGACTTTATTCGGTCTTTACATGGCTGGTTTAAGCTCAACCTTATTCCAGTCAGCAATGACAGCATCAACAACAACAACTGCAAGGAACAACCATCTGATGCGTTTTCCTTTTGTGACGAATGGAAGCTCGCTCTTGATCGCGTCCCAGACACCGTTGCTTCTGAAGCAATCAAAAGCTTTATTAATGTTGTCCATGTAATATCTGTCAAACAATCCGAAGAGCTCAAGATTAGAAAGCAAACAGAGGCTGCTTCCAAGGAACTTGAGAAGAAATCGTCATCGGTACAAAACTTAGAAAGGAAGTTTTACAACTCATATTCTACAGTAGGCATTGGCCTTCCTGACTCTATTTCTGATAATGGACAAAGCTTGGATGCACGAGACCCACTCGCCGAGAAGAAATTGGAATTAGCAGCGCGCCGAAGGCGTGTTGAAGATGAAATGGTGAGACATTCAAAGGCTGTAGAGGTGACAAGAGCTATGACACTCAACAATCTACAAACAGGTTTGCCTGGAGTTTTTCAAGCACTAACCAGTTTTTCTTCTTTATTCACTGAGTCTTTGGAATCAGTATGTACAAGTTCATATTCCATCAAGTAGGTTTAGGATCTAAGATCAGAAAAAGGGTTCTTATTGATCTTAATATTCAGTTTTATTTTGATACATATATGCAGAATTTTGAAGTTCTGTTTTTTTATTAAGTGTAAATACTCATTTCAGTCTCTCATATTTTTCGACCTTACCACTTTGGTCCCTCAAAAAATGGAAAACCTAAAATGATACACAAAAATTTTAAATGTGAGTCAAATTAGTCCTTTTTAGCATGTTTTAAAATACTTGTTAGGGATCATTTTGGGTTTTTTCAATTTTTGAAGGACCAAACTGGTAAGGTCGAAAAGTATGAAGGACTAAAATGGGTAATTACATTTTTATTAATGAGAAAGAGGATTGTCTTTTTGTACATGTAAAGTTCTTGGATTATTGTTATCAGAAAATGGCAAACTTCAGTATGTGAATAAATTATAGGGATTGTGCTTTTTGGTTTCATCATCATATTTGTTTTCTTTTTATGACATCATTGAAGAACAAGAGTGAAGATATATTTCTCACACATGTTTATTTTATCATCAGTTATTCAAATTATAGACCACATGATGCAGCCATAATATTACAATTATGGTGATTGATACAACCGTATCACACTATATTGGACCACATTTTGGGTGCATTAGGTCGCAACGCAACCGCATCGATTTCAAAAATATTTTGTAATCACAAAATAATTAGCAGTACAATGACCGCAATCCACATCGTAATGACTGGAACCAGAATAACTATGACTACAATTTAAAATATTACTTATGCTCATGAATTAAGTTGAGATTTGCATTTGCCTCATAAAATCACATGATATTTGGTACCATTTTTACATGGATCTCAAATGCAGAATTAGCATTGCACTGAAATATTGTAACATTATTCTTCCAAATGTGAAACCCAAATTTAGATATTAGAAAATTGTTGTAAGCTATATATGAAGAATACAATATATTGAGAAGAAAATATCCATTATGCAGGCTTAGAGGTTGTAGAGGGGACCAAAGAAAAACCATTAATGTGTAGTCATTATATGCATTAAAGTGAAAACAAGCTTTTGTGGTCCTCACTTTGCTTTATGGATTCTACAAATCCTAATTCATTTCAATATCCATTCAATCATTTGATACTTATATTATATATTTGATTTATTTTATGTAAAAAAAACATTGAAAATTAGAATACTACAATGAAGATGAAATGAATATGACACTAGAAACCCACCTTTTCTTCAAAGTTGTGTTTTTTGTATAAATAGGATAAGGATTATTTGTCCCAAGAAAATCTTGTCCTCGTGTATCAAGCCAATCAAATTTCATAGAATAGTGTACAAATATTAATTTATGTTATTATAATTTTTACATTTAATCAAATAAGATTTTCTGATTGGATGAGGATGAGCCAGGTGATCCTCATCCCTATAAATAGTATTTTATCACTTTTTTGGGTAAGGAACTAGTCTCATTCGTTCGGTTACGTAATTGTTCATCCCAACAAATATTGCTCTCAGAAATCGAATACTTGACTTTTTAGACTTTAGACCAACACCTTATTGATGGTTGATCTTCTAGGTTGTGTTTAACAAATATAAATTTCATTGGAGAAATAAAAAAAAATTGCAAGAAAACATTAAGTTTAAAATAATAGTTATGGAAAAGATTATCTGAAAATAAATGTGTTGTTATACAATTTGTTAGTTTGATTAATAGTCAATTTTCTCTTTCTAAAAGATGGTTGAAAAATTTTTACACCATATTTCACAAAATTTATAGAATATCTGATGATTTGTTTAAAGCAGTATCATTAATTTAAAGCCCCTTTATTTCATTGTTTTTCTTTCACAAAAAGTGTTTTTTTCTTCATTATAATATCACTTCTAACACTTACCCATTTAGACTTAAACAAAAATGCAAAAGCTAAAAACAATGAAGCTGAAATTAAACTCATATTTTCTAGCTTCACCAAAAAGCTTATGTGGAAGAGGGATAAGAGAATATAAAAAATTGTAATTATAACTAAATGCAAAATAGCTTCTAATTTACATAAAAAGTTATATGCATCAAAAAAAGTTATACAGAAAAATGATTCTTAAAACATTTCAAAATCACTTTTTTCAAATAAAAAAAAACTTAAGGGACCCCAAGTTAGCTGAGATGGAAATCAAACTAGCAATCCCTTTCATTTGAAGACAGACCCTTAAAACAGAAATAGCATACAATACTTGGAGACTCGGCGGGGCCTTAGACCACTATACCAACGCATCGTTAATGCTATCGGCTTTACCCGATAACATAAGAAACTTGCCCAAAGATGTAAAAAGCATTTAAATTCAGTATAGGAATTCTAGTATTAGACAAAGACATTCAAGACTAACCTACACTTAAAGGTATCATATTTCCAACTGATATGGAATTTTACTCTAAAGCAACTAAGCTATATTAACATGAAAATAACTGATAATGGCAATTACAATAGAAACAACATAGGAGAATCCAAACTAAAAGAACTCAAAGTCCAAATATTTACCACCTATTACCCTCTTACTAGTGCTTCCTACAGGAACAGTATCGACTGGTCCTAACTTTCCTTGTAGCTCGTTTTCGACCGGTCTTGGCACTTCGGGTGGTGTGCTGCACCTAATCAATGCCCAGTTGATACCTTCAAAGAAAGGGTGTTGCTTGATCTCAGTTGCGCCCCTCTTAACCCCGAGGCGATGCTGTGGCTCCTTCACTAGCAATCCCCGTATCAGGTCTCGGCTTGCGTAACTGGTTGATGGTGATTCGGGAAACTTTAGCTGCTGGCCAACTACATTGAAAAGCGTAGCGCGATTTCCGGACCCTTTGAATGGTGTTTTACCGTATAAAAGCTCGTGCAAGAAAATTCCAAATGTCCACCAGTCAACTGCACTGCCATGACCTTCTCCTTTGATAATTTCCGGGGCAAGGTATTCGTGTGTACCGACGAAGGACATTGATCGAGCTGCAGTAGGCTCTGCAACAAGCTCTGGAAATGCGCTGGACAGCATCCGAGGATCCTCTTTAGGCTTACATGACTTCTTGTTTTTCTTCGGAAAGAATCGAGGCATAAAGCATGCAGGTGTGATGCATACTGATGATGGCTCAATACAAGCCGGCTGGACACAGAATCCACCACTGCCAAGTCGTTTTGAAGGGTCGCCACTATAGGAACTTCTGATAAGAGTAGGCGAAACGGTGCATCTGAGGGAAAGATCAAAATCTGATAGCATTATGTGACCATCATCCCGAACCAACACATTTTCAGGTTTGAGGTCTCTATACACAACCCCAAGCATGTGAAGATATTCAATAGCCAGTAGAACCTCTGCAGCATAGAAGCTAAATATAGAGAAAATAATGATGTAAATCACTATAATAATTGTGTACCAGAAAATAATTCACATAAACATACTTCAATATAGAGATAGTTCATTATAGTAAAAGTTTCAGTATGTCTGCTCGATTTATCATACTTGAATATATGCACATAAGCACACACATACATATAAAAAAGACTCGCTATAGTACATAGAAAGCAAATGATAAAGAACTTAGGTAAACAAATGTAACTACGTAAATATAAAGCATACCGTGCAGCATATTCGGAGAAATGTTTCCCAGGTTGCCGCTGCCTTAAAGTGTGCAGATCACCTCCAGGACAGTATTCCATTACCAAACAGGAGAATCTGTCGGTCTCGAAATGTGTATACAAAGTTGGTAGAAATGGATGATCCAGCAACTGCAATATCTCCCTCTCTGTCTGTGCTCTTGTCAGCTTCTTTCTGCTCGCTAGGGATGCCTTATCCATAACTTTCATTGCAAAATAACACCGAGTTCCACTCAGCTCCGAGAGATATACACTTCCAATATCGCCGCATCCAAGTCTTTTGAGTAACTTAAAATGACTCATGCCCAAAATTCCATCCCGTGATCGGATGGCAAGGATAGACTTCCACCTAGGATCATTTCCCTTGTGAGGCTTATTGGCGCTACCCGTTATGTTGCTCCAGTGGCTGTCATCACTGAGGCCACTGCTATCACTTACTCGACTACCACTGGTTTTTGCACTCTCTAGTGAATCCCCCCGTATACTCATTTTCTCTAAACTAAGCATGCCATCACTGGTGAATGCGTCACTCCGATATGTACTAGCATTACTATTAACCATACTCATTGCTTTGACAACACTAGTACTATCGATGCTACTAAGTGGACTGACATTGCCACTCGGAGGCAAAGAAGCATCCCACACAATTTCCTTTTCCTCGGAATCTGGAGGGAGGAGAGAGTTCTCGGTATTCTGCGATGCTCGAGCACCTGAAAATGGTGTTGATAAATTCCCCGTGTCGCTTAGTTCTTCAGTCAAACTGTCTTCAGAGGAAAGAACATTGGGACTTGGTTTCTTGGTAGGAATACCAATTGAGAGATCTTCCTGGAACGGGCCCTTCATGGAGAAGCTGTTCATTAAGCATCCAGCCTCGGGTTTATTTTGACAAATCGGTACATAAACCGTTCTCATAAGTTGGGTATCTTTTTGTCCTAACGGTATATAAACCGTTTTCATAAGATCGGTATCAACGGGTTCTGGGGGATGACTAGCTCCAGCAAATGAACCTGAACCACCATCCTCAAATGAATCACTGCTTCCATTGGATGTCTCAACGTCAGCCATCAGCTCTTCCGATTCTACTAAAGAAGCCTTTCCTTCCGACATTTCTTGAGAGGCTCGACTATCAAATCCTATATCATCTCTAATCAAAATCATCCGTGCAGCATCCGATAACAGGCGCGCCGTAGGCACGTCCCTTCCTCTTGAAGCCTCCTCCTGCCTATGTAGTCTCTGACTCATCTCTCTTGATGCAACCATCTTCGAATTTGATACCTCAAATCGGATAGGCGAGGTCAGAGGAACTCCCTTCGGCTCTGCAACCCTCTCCATGATTACATAAAGACATCTAGTTAGGAAAACCCTGAAAATAGAACTATAGCAAATTCAATAGGAGATTCATCCATTTAAGCTTATTCAACAGTAGATTCATTCATTTCAATAAAGATTTTAATAAACAATCATTTCTCAACAAACAAGAGGATTTACATAACTGAAATAACTTCTGAACTAAACAACAGAAGAACATATGATAAAACTATAGAAGAATCAATTAATCCTACAATAAATTAAGGATCCATTTTTTTTGGCTTTTTTCCTTTAAAAAAAGCTATCTTTTTTAACAAAAACATAACTTCTAATATTTCATGTGCTTGGTTGGACTTGTCCTAAAACCATTTATAAGGGAGAAAAACTGAAATTCAGCTTTCAGAAGAAACTGACCTAAACATTTCTACAAAAAAATCACTTTTGTAAAATCACTTTTGGAAAAATCACTTTTTTTTAAGTCTGAATAAAAAGAGCCTTAAATAAACATGTAGAAAATCCAATAGTGGTAGCATGGGTAAAAATAAAATATAGCTTCCATTACTTAAACAGCTTTTGAATCTAGATACATACATAGCAACTCAACTTATTCATAATTGAAGGGAAAAAGTGCTACCCAGAGACAAGGGTATCCCTTCACTATATGAATAAGTAACTAATCTTTCTCTTTCCGTGTCGCTCTCAATAAGTATAGTTAACAGAAATCGAACATTTCACCTTTTGATGTTATTTAGAATGTAATAAAAACAGAAAGTTGGGTAAAGAAGTAAAATAGCGAACATAAAATGGAAGAGAATGAAGGATAAGAAGAAACCCAGAATTGAAATGGAATGAAGAAGAAAAGTAGAAGAATGAAAGAGCATTGATTGAGTGAAAAGTGTTGATTTTGGTCAATGTTGATAGCTATGTATCTTTATTATTATTATTATTATTACACCTTTTGCTTTTTCATAATATTATTTTCTTTTGTATCAGAAAGTGGGACCCACACTGTGAAGGAAGAAGAAGAAGACGAATAAAAAAGTGAAGCGTGGATCTATCATCACTCTTAAGAGAGAGACATATACCATATCACATGTCTGATATTCAATGCCAACTCTAATTAGAGCATATGGATTTAGTTACTCTCATATTATTATTTTGGTATTAACAAGTAGGGCTAGCAATTAAGCGAATCAACTCAGTATTTGTTCGAAACTTGATTCATTATTTAACTTGATAAACTTGGTTCATGAATCAAATGAGTTGAACTTGAACTGAAAATTAGTTCGTTAAATAAACGAGCCGAACTTGAGTTGGATATAATTCGACTCATTAGGTTTATGAGTTTGCTCAAAATATATATATAATTTTTTATGTTTATTATGACCCAAACATTATTTTTTATATTTATTGTTATGATATATATAAGCAAAATTATATTTATACATAAAACAAATTGCAGTATTTTTTCAAATTTTAATTAATTATTTGAGTTGTCCAAAGGAACCATTCAAACTGAACCGAATAGTCGATGAACTTTAACTGAGTCGAATTCGAGCTAAAAAAATAACTCGTATCGAACTCAAGTCGAGTTTCGAGCTGAGCCAATCCTTATCGAGCTGAACCGAGCTGGGCTCTGGTTCGACTCGGTTCGGCTCGTTTCCAGCCCTATTAACAGGTGTATCATTCACCTTTTTGGGTAAGGTTTTGAGGTTCATGATTGTCTCTCCCAACAAAGGTCGCTCCTAGGAATCGAACCATCGACCTTGGGAATCTAGTGGGACCTTACACCACTTCTCTCATGTTTGAAAAAACAAACATATTTACACAAAAGTTTATAGCTCAATATTCAATCATATTTATACAACTATACTCTTCGCCAATAAGATATTGATTTAGTGGTGTAAGACATGAGTGACTGTGAAGATATTGTATTAAGTCAAATATCAAAAAATTGATTATGGTGAGCCATACTTGTTGATAAATCTATTCATTTATTTCGAAAGAGATTAGTTCATACACATAGCATAAAGATCACTTGGTTATACCAAAAAAATTAAGTTTGAAATTTATTTGTACTCTTTTATTGTAATTAAAGTATAAAACGATATTTGTAACTTATTTATGATATTTATTGTAGTAAGATTTTCACACTTCATTGTTTAATCAAATAATTATGTTTATATTTGGAATAAATAATTATAAACTAGTATTTTATTATGAATTTATTAGATTTTTTAATATGAATCAAGTCAATTGGTTTGACCACTGATCCACTAATCGAACCAATGAATCATTAGCTAGTATCTTGACCAAGGCAATGATTGATTCAACTTTAATAATATTGATATTTATAATACAAAAGGGATTACTTAAATATTATATAATAATTACACTAATCAATTTTTATATTAATTCATATCAATTATGGAGAGTCATAAGGTGATCAAGTGATAAGGACAGATGACTTAGAAAATGAAGTGATAAAAATGTGGAGTATTCAAATCTTATCCATCATAAAATATTAATATTTGTCTATCAAAAAATTCATATTTATTATGGTTTGTAACTATCATGTGCTAAATATGCCATTTCTATGTCCAAGTTATTTGAAATGTGTATTATTGTACCCAAAAAACGTGTATTATTGTGTTGGGGTTGGGTTTTTAGTGATTCTTGAATTATTTAAATTTTATTATGCTGAATTGGTTGGCCTTTTGTGTGCAATGTTATGTGAATGGAAATCTTGTGTTGGTGTTGAAAATAAAGCTTGAATAAAGAGGGTAAAGTTGGCTAAGAGAATATAATAATTGTGTATAATACATGTATAAATTCATCCTAGAATGGATCTTCAAGCCTTAATGAATTGAATATTCTTTAAGTCTATGAGTTAAAATCCTAATATGTAAACTTAAAAACATAAGAGAGAGAGAGATTTCTAGGGCCTATAAAAAACAAGGATAATACCAAGTTAGAAACTTGAACTTAATTAAGAGAATATGCCATGGTGACTGGGAGATTAAACTAATTATTATGTAATAAATAATAGTTTAAATAGACCTATGAGTCAAAATAGTGATGTTGGAAATGGTTTAGGTTAAGAAACTTGAACAAAGAAAGTATGGCTAAGTTGACAAGATTCTTAAAAAGACTTAACAAGTGAAGATTTCATAAACAAATGAATTTGTTGTCTTTGAAGTAGATGTGATAAAAAATTCATAAATTATTCAAATTTAAGAAAATCAAATTCATCTGTTAATTTTAATAAATTTAAATATATAATTTAATTGATAATTTTAATAATATATACAAATTCATCCATTATATCCAAAATATATATATATATATATTCAATTTGTTCACAAAATAAAAATAAGCATTCATAAATGGTATCTTTTCTTTTACAATTTCTTTCATTATCTCAACTCTCATTTTCATCTTTTATTCTATGTGTTTCTAATATTGGTCTATATTTTTAGTAGCATATGCTCATATAATGATGGGATCAATATTAGGACATACAAATGTGCTTTATATTAAAAGTTTATTTTTAAATATATAATATTTATTAAAAAAAATTACACGTAGAACCTTAAATATCACAATTTATAGAGTTTTGCAAAAAAAAAATTAAAAGTTCAAAAAATCTTTTGTAAATGTTTCTTAAAAAATATTTTTTTAAACTGATTTTAAAAAATGATTTACTGAAATAATAATGTTTCAAATGATGGTTTTCTTCAAAAGTGATTTTAATTAAAAAATCAAATCAATTCATTCATTAGGTTTGAATATGAATGAATTAGATAATTTAAAATATAATTTAATGAATATATTTAAATTGATGGATGACTTTTCACCTATAATGTGAGAGTATTGAAATGGTCTTTGAAAAATTTATATAGACAAACATGAATAAACATGACTTAGTTAGTTATATTGATTAATCATATAAGGTAATCAGTAAAATTATGTTTAGTAAAAGAATATATTAATGTAAAAAATTTGATATAAAAATAAAAGGTGAATATATTCATACAACGTAACAACACATTTAACAAAGGGAACTCTCCCAAGTAATTAACTCATTTGACAATATTGCAAGAGATAAAAGTGTAAATATCTGAATTCAAATCATGATAGTTTAATATATGTGAAATGGCACCATATTTAGGGTTTTGTTTTGCATACACTTCTTAGGTTGTTTAGGATTTTTAATTCACTTTTCAAGAATGACTATAAAACGTGAACTGATTTTATTAAGAATAAATGAGTGAATAACTATCATGTTAAGGAGTAATAATTAGAGTAAATTGCATATAAGTGATTAACTTATAAATCTAATGTTTTAATGTTTTTGTTTAAGATTATTGTCGAGTTTACTAATAAGGGTTCTAATTTGATTAGCCATCAAAATCTAACTTGTCTAACATTCATTTCATATAAAATCTTAATCCTTTGATAGGAGGATATGAGTGTAAGATTTTGAAAATTATATTACATGCAAAAACCACATAACTCTTAGGATTTGAATATGAATTAGTCTTATAAATTGTTCAAATCAATTTAGTTTGTAAAATTACCACTTAGGCTCTCACACTCATAATATATCTACTATAATAATATAGCTAAGTTTGGTGAATTAAATTCAAATGTTGTCTTTATCTCTTTGCACCTATAAATGACAAATTCAACAAAAGACGAATCCAATGACTTATTAATTATAACAATGTTAAGTCAAAATCAACACTATTGGAAAGAGAATAATTAATTAAACAAAATTTAAGTGGAGTGGATAAAATATAGGAAAATGATGGTAAGCATCATTAGCAAACTTTTGTGGTGTATATTATAATGTCTATAATATGAATTAAATCATAGGAATGATAAAAGTTGTGTTCAAACCAAGGAACTCTAATCCCATGAAGGCACTAACACTTAGTGACAAAAATGATTACCATAATATTTAGAAATTATAACCCACATTTTCCAAAAAAAAAAGAAGAGCCCTATGATTATTATATTATTTTTTGATATGGGTTTTCACTTTTTTGTTCCTTGCTTTTTGAAAAGTTGCCAAATTATATGTATGTGAAGTGAGAGGTTTGGGATATTGGAATTAGAAAAAGTGGGAAGACATTCAAAGGTGGGTTTGTTAATCATTCTTTTCTAAGATTAAATTTGGTCCACATGGGAACTTTTTTCAGTGGCTATGTTATAAGTAGTTTAACAATTAATGATGCATTAACTTTGAAGATAGGTTTTTTTTTGTTTAAAATATAAGTAGAAGGATTATAAATGTAAAGTTTCATTAGATCTATAAATAGATTAAAATATCAGTGATTTAATTTCTGAAAAGGATATTTATTGGGAAAGTCAGTCACACACTCAAAAATAATTAGCTCATTACCTATAGGATGAGATAGTATCTTCAGCAGTGCCACACAAAAAAACTTGTTAGATAGGTTAACTTATTTGTTTTTCATTTCTTTATTTGCCTTTTATTAATTTTGGGGTTCTTCTAGACCTTAGGTAAATAGATTGTTTTATTTATTTTAGTGTCTTAAAGGGTGGGAAATAATTTTCTTTTAAGGTAAAAGGATAGCAAAGCATATACAACTTATTTAACACTAACTTTGGATTAATGGATGACATTTCTAAGAGGTAGGTTGAAACTAAAGAGATTCAAATTTTGTTTACCAAGATGAATCTATGAAATTTTAGTATATTCACCACATGGGTCAAAATATAGGATTGAAATATTCTAGACTTTTTAAAATGAAATAAAACTTATTCACAAGAGTTAACCCAATTAGTAAAATTGGGAGACATTAAGTGCCAACTTAGGTTTAAGCCTCATAATTGCTCTATGCACCTTCCCATTAAAAATTATTGTGTATAAAAAAACCAAAAACATAGATTTTGTTATCTAAATAAACTTACAAAAAAGCTTCCACTTGGTTTAGTAAGTCAACCTACTTGACTTAGGCTTAATATATGTTAGACCTATTATTAAAACCAACTATGTAAAACCAATGAATAATTATTGATGGTTTATAAAAAAAACTTAAAATAATCATCCATGCTTAGTGGAGTGCAATTAGGATATATGTTTTTGTTTTGTTAATAATACATTTTAACAACAAAAATACAATCTTAGAGTACAAAGTGTATTTTTTCTAATATTGTTTTTCCCTCCATAAGATGGTATGAGGCATGGAAATAATTCTCTCTATTCAAAGCTTGCTATAAATTACCAACGAGCGTTGGTTCAAGTGATGCATGTTTGACCCCCTTAAGCAAGGTCTCGAGTTTGAGTCTTGTGGGTGGAAAAAATGACCGCTGGGAGAGTTAACCCCAAGTACATGTGGATGTTCCTGACTCGGATAGGATTACCTCTAGTGCGAAAATACACGTGGGAAACAAAAAAAAAAAAAGCTTTGCTAGAAATTAAAATGGTTTATCATTGCCAAAAGACCCAAATCATGAGCAGGAACAATATTTACACCAAACATAGTCAAGTTAGCTCTCAGGCCCATTAGTGAAATTGGGCTCTCTTATTTGATCATAATCAATAGGAAAAGATAAAGATGGGTAATAATTTCCTAATTTCAACACCCTTAATTTCTTTGCAGCAAAGTTTGATTTGTATGGTCTTATTTTATGTCATTAAATTTACATTTTATGGAAAAGATCATTGTTAAATATATGGCTATATACACTGTTGTATGTATTGCATCAGTATGCACTATCGTGTAGGTGCTATATAGTTTGGGCATGGTTGTTGTAGTAGTTGGATTTGTGGTTTGTATTTTTACTTTTTTTTACCTTTATTGATTTGATTGATTAAGTAACTATCAATCTTCATTAGATATATATATTAAGTAAAATATTATTCTTATATGGTTCTCACAATTTATCCACATTTTTATATTTTATGATAACAAATAATTTTCTCTTTCATTTTTCTACCTTTAGGACCCACATTTCCTTATAAGAATAAACATAAAAATAATCTTACGTAAAAAGTATTCTTAATAAATAAGAATCTTAGAATAACAAATTTGAAGGAAGAATATTTTTATTTCAATAAAAAAATTTACAATTTGGAAAACTAAGACTAAAAAGTAATACACATCTATAAATTTTATTTAATATTATTTAAAATTTTCACTTTTTATAAATAAAATTTGGAATAAGTTTAGGAAGATCAAAATTCCATAATAAATACAATTCTCGAGAATGACACTCGTTGGAACGACAACCGTAAATCCGAAAACAGATTAATATGTAACATTACAAGTGGCAAAGACAAAGACAAATAATTTCAATTTCGGTGTTTTTGGAGATTAGGTTCTTCTTCTTCTTCTCTCTCTCTTACTCTTTCATTCTTCACTATTTCTCACTCTCTTTTGCGGCTAGGGTTTTCAATTTCACTTTTCTTCTTCATTCTCTATCTTTCAATCTCTATATTTTCTTCATTTCTACCCTCTCTGTTATCAACAATAACAGCTCTGACATTTTTTGGAAATGGCGACTGTTAACCCTTTTGATTTGTTGGATGATGACGTCGATGACCCTTCTCTGCTCATTGCGGCTGAGCAACTTAAGGCTGCGGCGGCAGCGGCGGCGGCGGCTCCCAAGAAGGAAAAGGCGGGTGGTCGTGGTGCTCTCACGGCGGCTCAGTTGCCTTCTAAACCGCTACCACCTTCTCAGGCTGGTTAGTTTCTCCCTTTGTTGTTGTTCTTATTCAAATGGTTTCTGTCTATGATATCTTTCAAAGGCTTTTGATATTGTTGGTATTGGAAGAGTTTTGAATTTTATGTTTTTTGGGTTATGAAAAATGTGTTTTTTGTTATTGGGTATTAATGTAATTACAATTGGATTTATCTGTTTCTTATGTCATCTTTGATTCATGTACCCTTTCAAAGGCTTTGTTGTTGGTGTTGATATTCGGTTGTGTGTGTATATTATGTTTTTTGGATTTTGAAAAATGTGTTTTTTGTTATTGGGTATTGATGTGTTTATAATGGGATTTATATGTTTCTTATGACATTTTTTGATTTATGAACTCTTTCAAGGGCTTTGTTGTTGGTGTTGATATTCGGTTGTGTGTGCATTTTTTTTTTGGGTATGAAAATTGTGTTTTTTGTCGTTGGGTATTAATGTAATTATAATTGGATTTATCTGTTTCTTATGACTTCTTTGATACATGTACCCTTTCAAAGGCTTTGTTGTTGTTATTGGAAGATTTTTGTATCCGTGTGTGTATTTTATGTTTTTGGGTATGGAAATGTGTTTTTGTTCATGGGTGTTAATGTAGTTATAATATGATTTACCTGTTTCTTGTTTGAATTTTTTGATTTTGTTTTTCGTCGATTGTTTGTTAATTGTCACTCTACTATGGCTTTCTTGGAATGTCTTCCTGTGAGGTTTTGGTTTATCATGTACTATTGAACTCATCACCTGTCTTGTCTGGTGGGTCATTTATTTGAACTTTTCTCGCATTCTCTCTCTTGTTTCAACATTATACATCAAATATAAGCTCTGCATCACATGCATATATGAAATTGAACTTAGTCATCCTTTGTTACATGTTGCTTGTATGTATTTTATTATTTTTAGTACTGTATGAGAGCTTATATTGGGAATCTGATCACATATTCTGTAATTATTTGTGCGGCTGAACATACTTCCATTATTGTCATTGTTTTTAGTCATATGTACAATTTAATATTTCTTGGTACGCTTTTATTGAAAAGTGATGGTAGTAACATCTTCATTGAAAAGTGATGTTAGTATCATCTTGTAATTGCATGTTTTTCCAACTGATAGCAGTCTTGTCAAATTCAGTATGTAAGCTTGTTGATTGGTTGCCGAGCCCACTTAGTGGGACCAAGGCTTGATTGTTGTTGTAAGCTTGTTGGTCGGTTGTTGTTTACTGTGCTGGATTTTCCTATTAAGGCTATGAAGGGCTGTAATTTGATGGTAGTTGCATTTCAAGCCGATGTTTCTGTTAGAAATCAGTTCTCAATCTCAAATGCATCCCCTGAATTAGTTGTTTTCCTTTTGACACCTTGTTCTAATTTGCAACGTAGTTGGGCATCATAATAGTTGAAATATGATTTTGTTCCTTATTAGTATTTTTGTGTGTCTGAGTCAAGTTTATTCCGTATCCTTATTCCTGAACGACTATTGTATTGATGATTCTTCTTGCGTAACTTCTCAAATTTTCATGTTTTCTTTCTATCTATTTTATTGATAGTGAGGGAGGCAAGAAATGAAACTTCTAATGGCAGTCGTGGAGGTGGCCGAGGCGGACATTTTTACGGAGGTGGCCGAGGCGGACGTGGTTATGGCCGTGACTCTCCCAATGGTGAGAACTCTTTACCTGCCTCTAGAACCCCAGCTAATCAGGGCGCTTTTGAAGGAGATGCTGGGAACCCCTCAGAAAGACGCGGTTATGGTGCACCTCGTGGGCCTTATCGTGGCGGCCGTCGGGGAGGTTTCAGCAATGGTGAAGTTGATGAGGAAGGACGCCCACGAAGAGCATTTGAACGCCGCAGTGGAACTGGACGCGGGTGACATTATCACTAGATTGATTTCTTTCGTCAGCTTTTGTTTCTAATTTCCGATATCAATATTGATGTTGGTTATTCTATTTATCAGAAATGAAGTTAAACGTGAAGGCTCTGGACGAGGGAACTGGGGATCCCAGACTGATGAATCTGCTCAGTAAGCAATTCCTTGTTTAATAATTCTAGTGACTTTGATAATAATGAATTTCAGCGCACGATTTCATTAGAATTTTTTTGCTTTCAGCTGGTATTTCTTGTTTATATGTCCGTTCCTGTTGGTATTCTACTTAGGGTGACTGAGGAAGGGGTGAATGAAACAGAAAAGAATTTGAGCGATGAGAAGCCTGCCAGCGATGAAGATGCTGCAGCTGGAAAGAAGGAGAATCTTGCAAATGAAAATGAAGAAAAGGAGCCGGAAGATAAGGTGAATGACTAACTCATTTAAAGCTTTCTCCATTTATCTTGATTCTGCTGCTACATCTTCTAATCATTCAAGTTCAGCATAAGTTGTCTGTTACGTGCATCTCACTAATATTAGCGGCTACTTTATTTTACTTAGAATAAAAATCTCACTTTGTGCCTTTCCTTCCCCGGTTATGAATTGATGTTTTCGTCCAATATTGGTTTACCTTTTGAAATATGTTTGACCGTGTTGCAAACTGGGACTTCGGGTGCATTTAAATTCTTGCTGTTTTTATCATATGCTTTCCGATTTTGATATTATATTTGAAATTTAATATTCTATAGGCTATTGTATGTTCATTGCTAAATAGAGTTTGTTCTGCATGATAGGAGATGACACTGGAGGAATATGAGAAAGTGCTGGAAGAGAAAAGGAAGACCTTAGAAGCACTCAAAACTGAAGAGAGAAAGGTCGATGTTAAGGAATTTGAATCCCTGAAGCCACTCCCAAGCAAGAAAGACAATGATGAAATCTTTGCTAAATTGGTGAGAATATTTAGCCCCTGCTCGTCAAATATGCTTGTGATGCTATATTAGTGATTTCTAAATGTCCTCTGGCATTTTAATTTTCTTTTCTAGGGATCCGACAAGGATAAGCACAAAGATGCTATTGAGAAGGAGAAATCCAAGAAGGTGTGACTCTGACATTTGTCTGTCTTCGATTATTTTGCATCTGAAGCTCCCATGATGGGCCATTTTTTTCTGCTCAATTATCATAGTTCAGTTTCCTATAGTTTAGTTTAACGATTACTTGTTTCCGTAGTCTAGCTTATTACCATTTTTTGGATAGCCTAATGAACAATAGTGTAATTACTTGCATTCCAAAATATCAAAGCTGGGGTGCAAAACCTTCTAAATACTTTGTGATTAACAGTATTTGGAGTATGTCATCATAGTTGAGTATGATGCACAGTTATGGAATATGAAATTTGGTGCTTTAAGTTTTCTTTATGTCAAGCAAACCATGTTATCTCTCTCTACATTTAAGTCTCTTGTCAGGTACTGTTAGTTCTTTCGCTGTCCTGCTTGTCAATCTCAAAGATCCTAATTGTTTTTCTGTGATTGGTGTGGCGGTTTTGGTTATTTATGTGAAGTGCATTCTTATAGCAATTATTCACTTCACATTTCTATATACATGCAAATTCCATCTGTTTCTGTGTTTTAAATTTATGTTCTGCTCAATGATTCTTTGGCACTTCATAACTATGCCTTTAATAATCCCTGACATTTGTTCTCTGGACTATGGGATTAAAGATCAGAACCCAAGTATTCATTGTGCTTTGTTAGTTTCATATTTATAATTCTCTGTTTTCTATATGCTCTGCTTCCATTTTATGTATTTTTGTACCTGCATAGCAATTCACTCTTCCCTCTTGTGTCGTTTCGTTGAGTTCGACATAAAAGATTGAATTGTCATCATTCATGTATTGCTTTACTTAGGAGTAAAGGGTCAAGTTAGTCATGCAAAGAAAATGACCCTAAAACAAGTCTTGAAAGTACTTAATTGGTCCACCAAATTGGTCCTTCAATGGACTTCATTTTAAACTTGTGTGACTTATGGCCATTTTCTTTGGAGGCCGGATATTACATTTTATTTGTTTACTTGGCAACTAAGTTTCGTTTGTTTCGCCGAACTAATTTTGTTTCATTTATTGAAATTTCATATCTTTAGTCTGTGAGCATCAACGAGTTTCTGAAGCCTGCTGAAGGAGAGAGGTACTACAATCCAGGTGGACGAGGTAGAGGTGGTCGCGGCCGTGGTGGTTTCAGAGGCGGTTACAACGGAAATACGAGCAGCAAAGGACCAGCACCAGCAATTGAGGATCCTGGTCAGTTCCCAACCTTGGGTGGTGGCAAGTGAGATTTTCATGTACCCTTCTGACATTTCAATGTCCTTTCAATTTTGGGTTCTCTAGTTTAAACTTAAAGCAGGAAAAGAATTATGATATGATATTTGAATTTCCTTAAATAGAAAGGTTATTTATTTAACCTTTATGTGTTACAATGTAAATTTAGGTTGTTCTTCATATACTTTTCTTATTCCATTGTAGTAGCCTTTTTGTTTTATTATGTTTTTGCTTGTTCTGTGTTTTGATAGTTTTAAGGGTCATATCATATGATGTTGGATGAGACAAATAATGTTTTATTTATAGAACGAATTGGATTCAGTTTTGATTTAAAATTTGGCCCTTATGTTCTTCTATTATAGTCATATTATAATCTGTTAAATATTATAATGTTTGGATATTTTATTCAACATTGAATATAATCTGTTTTGTTTGGTTAAGGTAGAAAGATTAATTTTTTATAGAATAAATTATGAGAGGTTATTATGAATACTTGCATGTAACTAAAATTAAAGTATTTAAAATTTAAGCTATCTGATTCCCTTGACAATTATGTTTTTTTATTACTTGGTTTTTAGTGTTAAGAAATTTTTTAGGAGGATATAATTAAAGTCAGTAAAAAAATGTGTGAATATCAAAATTTTAAATTCAGTAATAATTTCTTCCTCCAAATTTTTTGTTGTATTGTATAAAATGTGCTTTGCTGGTTTCAACTTTTAAGTAGTGAAAAGTGAATTTAACATGAAGCCTAGCTCTTATATGTTAGCTCTTGAACTATAGGAAAAAAATATAGTAGATTAGTCAACAAACTATTTTTTTGTTATGTTTTCTTTTGCTTAAACCCAAAAAATTAGTGAACAAGGATCATATCATCACTGATTTAAGGCCTTCAAGATTTGATATTTGCATTTTTTTTGTAGATAACTAAGAGCTTAATTGATGAAGGATAATTTAACCACTAATCCATATAAGATGTTTTAAATCGTACTTCAAATTATACCATTCATCTATTATTTAAACTTGTGGCTTTTAATGCATTGGATGAGTGAATATTAAACCCATTTCATTTTTTAAGTTGGAACCAAAAACTTTTGAAAAATACCCTTTTTAAAATCACTTTTCAAGAAAGCATTTTCATAATCACATTTTTAAAGCATTTTTTTCCTTCCAAAACTCATTTTTTTGAAAAATAATCCATGTGGCACATGGAAGGATAGAAAATTAAGGTGTATGAAGGTGTGAAGTTGTTGTTATGAGTGGGAAATGGTTGTTAATATTCAAGATATTAATTTTGAGCTAATGACTATTCGCAAATGGCGGTAGGTAGGGATGACAAAAAAACCCAACCCGTGAGTACCCATGGAAGTACTTGTAACGGGTACCCGCAATAATAGTTTATGGGTAGGAGCGGATTTTATGATACCCGCAAATTTATGTATTTAATTTTAGTTAATTTTTTTTATATTTATTATTATTTTAAGATTATATATCGTATACTTTATTATTATTTTATAATAAGTTACACTTATTTGATTATGATCATAAATTATCATATTATTGATGTAACAATTATTTTTATATATTGATTATTACAAAATATATAAATATATAATTAAAATTAAAAACTCGTTGGGTACCCGCGAATATTCAAGTTTGGGCACGGGAAAGTACTACATCCGTCCGTGCCTGTTGCCATCCCTAGCGTAGGCTATGTGAGATAGAAGAAAATGTCCTAAAATTATTTACAATCCAGCTAAATTCAGGAAAAAGTATTTAATTAATCAATTTAAATTAACTTTTTCTATGTTACTTATTTTCATCCCATTTTATAGTATGCTTTAAATATATTTTTCCATACATTAAACCCTATACCTATTTATTACTACAAAACATACTAAAATAAAGTTTCAATGGAATAATAACATAATTATTGAATATATTTTAAAAAGCATTCAATGTGTTAACAAGAATATGAAATGTTTGACTAAATAAATAACATTATTTAAGTTGGATAAAAAATATGTTTTCACAAATATCCCATAGCAATATTATAATAGTTTTTTTTTGCCAGAAATTACGAAATACTGTATGATTGTTGTCTTATTTAACAAGGTTTATTAAATGAGCAACACATTTACTCATTGTTTGAGTGTAATATTTATGGACAAATTTTTACACACAATATATTGTTCAACATTCATTTATATTACGTTTTTTTTTGAAGAGTCATAGAGATACACCAGAACTTGATCAACATTTATTACATGTAACATATTGTGCTTAAATCTACCATTCTAATACAGCACATAAAGCAACCAAGTAAAAAGAAAACTAGGAAGTGCCATTATAGTAAATATATATATATATATATAGATTTATCATTAACCACAACCAGTACTAAACTTAGCACAAGCATATATCATTTATATAGGATTTCCAAAACCACATAACAAGTTATTTGACACTGTTTAGTGAAATAACAAATCTTACATGCATTAGAACAAGTGGCATAGTGATGAATATCATTATCTGATTAGGAAGAGCAACACCCACTTTTCTGACCCACTGGTTGTCCTTTGATTTGTACTGTTGGAGGCCTTGCATTATTTCCGGCTGGTTGGCTTGCCATTCTGCATTCATAATAACGTTACGATCGGATAATATTATCGTCAGTTCTATGAAAACGCTAGTATTTCATCCGGGGTAGTGGAAGTAAAAAGAGAAATGGATACCTATTCTTGATAGAAGCAGACATGGCCATGAATGCCTGTTCCACATTTGTAGAATCTTTTGCACTTGTTTCCATAAAAGGTATGCCGATTTCATCTGCAAATTCCTGCAATATGAGGGGGAAAAATAAAAAGGCCGAATGAGGGGTTTTGGAGCAGGGACATGAACATTATTAGTCCGGTAGCAGCAAACAAGAACCCGCAATTTGCTTAACAATGAACAGAAAATTAGATGATATGTGGAAGCTATACTTTAGCTGTATCGTATGAGACAGCTCTATTCGCTGTCAGATCATTCTTGTTTCCAACCAAAAGCTTGTTAACGTTATCGCTGGCATAGCGGTCGATTTCACTGAGCCACTGCTTCACATTATTGAAACTCTCTTCATCCGTGACATCGTAAACAATCTGCCAGAGGAACCAAGTAAGCAAAGCATGCAAAGAGATCCCCTACAAAGGTAGGAAATCTTCTATATATATAATCTTATGACAAGAAAATCATCACCGACAATGATTCCGTGTGCCCCACGATAGTAGCTACTGGTTATTGTTCTAAATCTTTCTTGCCCGGCAGTATCCCACTGCATCAAATATTGTAAAGAAGGTAAGAAGGAATGTGTCAGTATAACCATGAATTTTAGTGACCTACAAGGTCTAGAAGCATTAAAATAGAAATGAATAACAACACAGTAAATGAATCATACTAAAGATTACAACATATATCTCAAGCTTTATTGATATATAATATTAGCAAATACAGAAGCAAAACAAAGCCAGTTAGATACATACAATCTGTAGTTTAATCGTCTTTCCGTCCTGCTCAACAGTGCGTATTTTCTGCACAAAATAACATGAATTGTCATTTAACACACCTTTTTCAAAGGAATTCAAGCTAAAAATTTGCAAATTTGTACTCACAAAATCAACTCCAATGGTGCTTATGTAGCTGTCAATGTATGAATCATCCTGTAGCACAACATAGAAATTACCATAAATCATAGTAGTTTAAATTACAGTATTGAGAAGCAGTACAACATGTTCATGATCAACCAATATGAAGTGAAGGCATCTAAGTTAGAACTTACACAATTACATAACCACACAACATAATTTAGAAACACATATCTAATCTAATGAAACTACACATGAGTTTTCATTGGATAAAGATGACTTCTAAGATGATTTGCAACACATCATATTTGCAATCAGAAAGACCAACAATGACAGCAACGAAAGACATCTCAGTGTTACCATGAAGCTGTTCAACGAACATCCCGACAATAGCCTATATTTTCACATCGGAAATGATGAATAAATCAGATACAACTTGCTCAGAATACCAAAAGAGAGTTCATTAACCTCCATCCCCCTCTTCCCATAAGCCCAAATTAGAAAAGAACAAAGCATAAAAATAACTACTCGTTATTAAGTGTTACAGGTTCCATCTCAAAACCAATTGACAATGAGATGAGTGACAAAATAGGCATGTAAACCAAATCACGGAGAATGAGGCAGATGATTTGACACTTCCAACAGTAAGACAAGTATAAAGAGTGGATAAACATGGTAAACTGGTAAAAGGAAAGAATAAAAAAACAAAGCTACAATATGGGATAAAATAAGTAGCCAGTAATTACAGACAATACCATGTTTGGCATAAGAACAGTAAATAGCTTACAGCAAACCTCAGAAGAAGACATGATTTGCCAACACCAGAGTCTCCAATAAGAAGGAGCTTAAACAGATAATCACTGCAAAGGATAAACACATCACATTCAGTTTCTCATTAGACTCAGAATCAGCCTTAGAAACTCAGCTTTAAGACCAATGACAATCATTCCAATTCGATACACAGATAAAAATATTGAAACATATACATGTTAAGATGTTAGATAAGAATGAAAACTGCGTAGCCATGAATTTTAAAGATCTATAAGTAATGTAGCTTAAGCAATCACTATCTTTCTGCTTACTTATTGACATATACTGGTTGTGAAACTCAAGTGCATATTTGTACATTGTATCATATCAAATTTCAGAACTCGGATTTGGTAAACTAACTTTGCTTATGGTATGGTTTTGTATAATGGTTCCTATACTATACACATGATCTTAAAGACTGATGAAATTCCTTTATACCCTTTTTCATGAAACTCACATATCTCATTTAGTTAAAATATAAAGGCTAGAGATTTTATCACAATCTGATGAATTCCTCAATGAATTCCTTCCAGTTCAAATCATGAATCTATTTTACTGTTTTTTCTAGTCAATAGAGAATATGAGCCTCGTGCATCGGTAAGGTTGCTGCTCAGAGTCCACTTGCGAGTCAATTTCACAAGTGTATTTAATGGCTCTCAAGTCTTCTATTCCCCTTCAAAACTCAACTTGCAAACCGACCCTTAGTAACCATGAGGTCACGGGTTCAAATCGAAGAAACAATCTCTCCATTTTTTGAGATAAGACTGCTTACATATACCATCCCCAGACACAATGACGAATTCGTGGCACTCAATTCATTCTTTGAAATCAATATAGAACAAGATTGAGGTATCCCTTGCACCTTCAAAATCAAAATCACAACAATAATAACAACAGAGCCTTTTCATACCTAATCATTTAAAACTTCTATCAATTAAATCATACAAAAGAAAAACACATGCACAAAACTATTCCCTTGAAATCCACATCAATAAACAAAAATTTTAAATTTGAATTAAAAAAATCACAATCTTATCATATTTCATAAAGCTGATCCAATATAGGGTTATTAAATACGAAAAATTCATCAAAATGAACCTAAAAAATCACCTTTTTCATGAACAACATAAAAAACCGAGAAAATAAAAGAATCGTCTCGAAAATGAAACGTGATTAACAAAAAATGAAAATTGCATGGTCGAAAATAACGTACTACTCAGTATTCATATCGGGGATGGTGAAGTCGGCGTAAAACGGTGGCGTTTTGATCTGATGCGGTGGTCCACGTAGGATTGTGACCAAAGAAGTTTAGAGAATAATGAAAAAGAGACTTTGTATTAATTTTCAGTGCTTTCTTTTTCTTTTCAACTAAATTTGTGTGGACCTAACTTAACCCCCATTTGGTCTTCTCTTTATTTTATTCTAGAATTAATTTAGTTGTGTAAGGCCTCACTGAATTCTAAGAAGTTGATAGTTCGATTCCTGATACCGACACTTATTGTGAGGAAAGAGATCAGTTCCTTACTAGAAAAGGTGAGGAGATATCATTGGTAATACAAAAATAAAAATAATTATGATGTCTCTACCAATAAGGCGTTGATATAGTGGTGTAAGACTTTACTAGATCTTACAAAGATTAAATGTTCAATTCTTGTGATCGACATTTTTTAAGGGAAATATTTACGAACCTCGAAAGAGATTAATTCATTCCCAAAAAGGTGAAAAATACCAAAAAACAATCATCATCGAACTCATAATTCATTAAATACTTTTTATGAATGTCAACTAATATCATAACTAAATTATTCTTGATTGTTCAATCAGTTGATAACCAAAGTCATTCTTTGATATATGATCATTATGCATCAGACTCAATGGAATTTTATCTATCCAATTTAACCAAAGTTTATTGATTTTTCAAAAAATACATAGATGAAGACAAATAATTAAATTTAGTTATTTTCTTGATTTTTTAAAAAATATTGCACCATTTAAGATTCTACCCTAGTTAATCTTGAATACAATAGAATACTAATTATAATAAGAAAGGAGATAAATAAAAGTAAATATTTGATAGAAATTATCAAATGCCTTATAAAAGGATAATAATAAACTTTTAGATATATCTTATAATAAAAACTTGGGGAAGTAAAATAGTTTGAGTTTCTTTCTCATAACAAAATCTTTCATGTATTACCATCATGAGCCTAGAAAACCATGGGGAAACCATGTTCAAGTTTTTATTTATTTATTTATTCCTTGATATGCAATATGTATTTTTTTGGTTTTCAATAGGCATGATGAATCTTACTCTAAAATTTAGAGGGGACAATAATATTTTTTGAATAACAATAAAACATAATTATATATATATATATATATATATATATATATATATATATTTGTGTCAACGTTTCAAACAACATACTAATTCTAGAGTAAATACTCATTTCTGTCCTTCAATGTTTTTCGACTTTACGAGTTTGGTCCCTCACAAAATTAAGAATCCAAAATGGTCATAAAAATTTCAAATGTAGGTCAAATTAGTCATTTTTATTATGTTTTACAACACATGTAGAGACTAATTTGACCATAAAATTGACTAGTGTTACCCACATTTGAAATTTTAATTTGGGGACTATCTTGGGTTTATCAATTTTTGAAGGACCAAATTAGTAAGGTCGAAAAACATGAGGGACTGAAATAAATATTTGCTCTTAATGCTAAATAACATTAATTCACAACTAAGAGCCAAAGAAAAATATACATTCATTTAAATTGTTATTTTACGGACTTTTAAAGACTTAAACTCATCAATGATTGAATTAGCTATAAAAATTTCAGTTATTTCATTTTTCCATGTACATCACCACATTGTGAATAAGAAATTCATTTTGATTAATGATTGAATCAATATATACTATAACAAAAATTTGGAAGCTATCATTAATGTCTATAATTGTACCCTAATATGAAGTAATGATACTGCAATATTAAAATATCAATTGAGGGAATAAGAATATTACATAAAGAAAATAGTGGTGAAAATAACTTACAAACACTATATGAATTCATGAGTGATGAGAAGAATCATTTAACAATTTTTTTGGTAATAAAGCACATTGAAAAATGCACTCTCAAAGGTGCAATATTACTGTTGTTATATGCTTGCAATGTTGTATAACTTTGTATTACGACGTAAATAGAATAATGGAATTATTTGTCAGTCATGTGTGTTGTCCAAAATTGATAAATTAAGTTTTAATTTAAACACTCATAGGATAAAATAGATATTTTAATAAATTATGCAAAGTAAATGTATTAAGACAACTTATCAAAAAAATGTTAATTTTTTTTAAAATTCAGGGGGGAAATTGCCCCCACTTGTCCTCGAAGAGATCCGCCCCTGCCTATAAAATTCTATATTCTTCCTTGATAGATCACATAAAAAAGAATACATGTTACATTGTTCGATCCATATAGTTGATTATATCCAATGAGATTAAGGTTTGATTTTTGTTATACTTTTCATTTCTAAAACTTTAATTACTTGTTTTCATATAGAAAATAAAAAAAAAAAAGTAAATTATCATAAATATGATTTGTACAAATAATAATATTCCATGTGAAAGGGATTAGTTTTAACATAGAAAAATATTTTCGGAATATAAATGAGTATATGTATATATTTGTTATTGTGAGAAATGAGAATAATTAATATGAATCATTGAATCTTATTTGAACAATCAAGATTATAAGTATGGGTGAGTAAACCAGTCCGACCCGTAGACCCTCTCAATCCGATGACTTAGAGACGTGTTTGACTCATCCAAATAAACATAAAAGGACAGACCAATTAAAAGGGACAAACCCGTCGTCAAAAAAAGACGAGTTTGGGTCTATGTCTGGGTCATCCGACTCATCCTTTATAATTATATATCAAGAATAGTTGAATAAGTACCTATCAATATACATTATGTCAGCCCACATAACTCAAATAGTTACGATCCCACACAATATATTCATAACACTTATCATATACAAGAACACTTCAGCTTATGTTGACACTTGATAGTTTAAATTGTTTTGAAATTTTCAATATCTTTTATAATTTTCACTCACGTGATTATGATAGTTTTTAGTTTAAAGGATGCAATTTATGGTTTGCAGTTTATATATTGATGTATGTGAGATGCATATTTTAGTTAAGTTTATACACATGTTGTGATAATTTTCATTGTGTATGCTTAAAGATTTGAGAAAAATATACGTTTGTCATTTTGTCCCTTTTCAACCCGGACCCGTCCCTATCTTGACCCGTCTTATTTTGGACCCGTCCCTTACATGTTCCATCCTAATTATGGATAAGTTCAATTCAAAAATTGACTCGATCAATATTTAGGGAGGGTGAATGACATACTTAACCCGTCCCAACCCATCTCACGCTCACCCCTAATTAAAAGAATTGATCATGCGATCAATAACTAACTTTTAATCATAACCATTAATACATAGTTATAAGATTTATATTTATTATTTTCGCAACTTTTATATAAGAATTATGGTTAGTTAAGAGGTACGTTTATTGATTGTTTAGTAAATAAAAAGAAAAGAAAATGATAAACATGTCATTATTCATTAAATACAAAATTATAAAGTTTGACAATCATTTAGATTGAAAATATGACCTATTAATGCTCTATTTTTGTGTGTGCATGAATCTGTAATATTTTTTTGGATTCACGAATTCTAAATTCTTCTATGGTATATGATAGATAAAAAATAAGGAATACATTAAAAATATTTAATAAAACTCTTTATTTCTAAAACTATAATTAATAATTTTCACATAGAATATACACAAAAATTA
Source organism: Lupinus angustifolius (assembly GCF_001865875.1). NCBI lineage: Eukaryota > Viridiplantae > Streptophyta > Magnoliopsida > Fabales > Fabaceae > Lupinus > Lupinus angustifolius. Next base: position 35,906,200 of record NC_032009.1, on the reverse strand, counting down.
AATATGACCATAAATATCATTTGACTACCAACAAAGCCTAGTAGTATAAGGTTTTGCTGGATCCCTATATATTATACTAAGCCAAATATTAAATATTTGATTTTGGAAGCGATACTTATTAGAAAAAAAAAATTATATATTTTAAAATAGATTAATTCTTACATATAAGACAGCAAATACACTTAGTTATACTAAAATAATATCATTTGAGTGACTTCAAATTTAATATAATTGACTAATTATGTCATAAGTTTTTAATTTTATATGATATAAAGATATCTCATGAATAAATTTCTTATCAAATATATTATTTGTATCACAATTTTGTATATTAGAACAAAACAATATAAAGATTTATACACTCATACTAAATTAGTTACTATTAATTTATATTAATTTTAAAAAAAAATTAATAATATATAAACATTAATGATGAATAATACAATTTATGATAATTTATAAGACTTATACAATATCATCTTGCACATTTTTTTTCATCTTAAATTAAATCCCTCCAACTATAAATTTGTTCCCTCACCTCAAAGAAAATACACAAAAGAAATCTTGAATATTTTTGATCTCTCATATTCATAAAATGGATGAATATGGAACCCCAATCACTCTCTCTAAACTACCCAACATCTCTGAAGACCAACCCTATGACCAAAACACCCTCTTTTTCAACGGTGGTGGATCACTTGCTTGGCCGTATCCCCACCATATACCACCACCATACTCCTCCACCGGCCACCATGACCACAACCTTGACCTTGTGCCAGCACATAAGAAGCCTCGAGGAAGACCACATGGTTCAAAAAACAAGCCAAAACCAACCACTGTGAGCACAAAAGAGAGTGATGATTTCATGAAACTAGTGTCCATTGAAGTCTCTATTGGCTGTGATGTAGTTGAAGCTATAGTGAAATTTGCTCACCTACACAATGTTGGTATCTCAGTGCTTAGTGGGTCAGGTTCAATTTCTAATGTAACCCTTCATAACCCTTTTCCTCATTCTCCTTATTTTACCCTAAATGGTTCTTTCACTTTGGTTTCTCTAAGTGGAACCTATATATCTAATCTTTCTAATCCTTACACTCTTATGGCTACACCATCTTCTGCATCAATCCCTAATCATCCTTTTTCAGATGCTGCTAGTTCTTTTGGGATTTCAGTTTTAGGGTCTCAGGGTGAGATTCTTGGTGGGGTTGTTGCTGGAAAAGTTGTGGCTGAATCTACTGTCACAGTCATAGCCACTGTGTTCAAGAAACCAGAATTTCATAGGGTTGGATTCAATGTGAATGGTGAAGTTAATGCAAGTGGAAATGATAGCATGATGATGATGAGTAATTTTCTGAATCCACAAGCCCCTTATGCTCCACATGTCCCTTATGCTAATGTCAATATGTTCCAATAAGTGTCGAAAAAACTGTATCTGAAACCATGTTCTGAACCAATGATATTGAAGCAAAAACAAAAAATAATGAATATTTAATCTTTTTAATTGACATGTTTTTATTGGTTCGAAACATGATTTCAGACATCAATTTCGAACATCAATTTCTTGTCTTAATATACCCTAGAAATTACTAAGGATATGTTGTGTATCAGCATTTTACCTTTTAATTTCTTTTCTTTATTGGTAAATGTTATCTAAATCGTGATCTTGGAAACTATTAAGTGGTTTGCCATAGTTGTTTATTCATGATCGTAAACTCAATATTAATATTTCCTTGTTATGAATTTACAATTAAGTTTACAATTGTGTTCCTACCACCATGTTAATTTAAATATACAAACAACTATTGTATAAATTTAAAAATTACTATATCAAATATCACAATGACATTATATTCAAAACAAAATTTATCTTTTGCTAATAAAAATTAAAAAAAGAAAAAAAAATGAATATACTAGTAGTTGGAATTGATTTCTTTCTTCATTGTGATTGCATTGTGTATTAGAAAAAACAAGTCTAACAACTTAATTATATTTATCAAAACAAATATCATCTCTATAGTGTAAATTTTTTACCTAATTGTGAGAATATATTACTTAACAAACACATATTTTTTAGTCATATCAAATGAGCATGATTGAATGTACCTATGAAGCACGGATACTGATACGTGTGTCGGGTATGATACGTATCCGATACGTCGACACGCATTTTCCAAAATACAGGATACGATACGTTCAGGGATACGCGTATAAAATAATAAAAACACATAAAATATGATAAAATTATAAGTGTAAATCAAAATATCCAAAGTAAAAAATATAATGGAAATTTAAAATCATTACCCTCCATAACAAATCTATCTTATCTTATTTTAATGAAAACGAATCTATCCTAAAATCATTTCCCTCCATAACAAATATATTTTATCCTATTTTAATAAAAACGAATCTATCTTATCCTGTTTTATTGGAAACGAATCTATATATCATATACTTTACTGAAAACGAATCTATATATCTTATATTTTATTGAAAACAAATCAAATACGTGTCTTAATATTTATTTATTTTATTTTATTTTTTTAATTTTTGGATACTCTATAGATACGTATCCTTCGCGAATCTGAGCGTATCCGTGTCGGACACCGACACGTGAGTGTGTTTGACGAATCCGTGATTCATAGGAATATACTATATGACTAATTTATTGTTGAATTTGCATTCTAGCTTATTTATAAACATTATGGAACTGAAGTGTTAAACACTTAAACATGCAACTTTGTTTGTAAATATTCCCAATAAGCCAAATTAATACGATCTGGTTTGAATCGATCTCGTTTCTAGAGTTGGATCCCAAAGTCAAACCTAACCTCAATCAAATATAGTTTAATCACATAGGTATTGCTGTTTTAGTTTATTTCGAACCAATTTTTGGTTTTATTTTTGGACTGATCTAGACCAATTCAAATATCTTTCAAATAACAAGTCTCCCTAAGATCTAAATCTCATGTACTCTTTTACTCACAAAGTCTATCTAGGCTCTGAATTGTACTCTCGAAAGAGATTTAATGGTTGATCTTTTACAACTCACTAGGTAAGGATACTAAGAATAAGATCGATTGACTCGAAAACTTACTAAGAAAATATCCCAATAATATAAGGTAAAGTCTTAGTATTTTCTCTCAATGTGCATAGCTTAACTTTATGCAAAATATATGACAAAATACACTTAAGTTTTTGATCTAGTACAATCATAATTTCAATAGCTTCAACAACATTCAACACAATATGTTTGATAAGTATATAGCCAAATAAGCTATAACTGTGTATTGTGTATTGTGTAAAAATATAAAGGATACGTTATATAATATGTTTGTTAAGTATAAGTTGGTCCTTAGTGAATGCTAGTCAAATTCTGCACAAGCCACTCTGGAAATTGAAATGCCAGATTGTGATACACCCATTGAAGTTTCAGTCATTATGAAATTTGAGAAGAAAAGTACAAATTTGATATCTTGAATGGGTGGAAGGTGGATTTTACAAAATATTCTATTCTTGCACATATAACTAGAAAATCTATTTCAGGTTATTGTATGTTCCTTGGGGATTCCTTGGTTTCTTGGAAATCCCAGAAACAAAACATTGTCTCAAGATCATCATCTGAGACAGAGTATAAAGTCCATGCCATTGATTCATGTGAAGTTCAATGGCTCACCTACTTATTGGGTGATTTTTGTATCTCTTTTAAAACACCAGCTCTTCTATACTGTGATAGCAACTCAACCAAGTACATTACTAATAGTTCAGTGTTTCATGAGCGAACCAAATACATAGAAATTGATTGTCATGTTGCACGTGAACATTTACAAAGTAATTTGTATCATTTAGTATCTATTACCACAAAAGAACAAGTTGCAGATTTACTCACCAAGACTTTGGAGCCTTTGATGTTCCATTATCTTCTTCCCAAGCTGGGAGTAACCAACATATACTCTTCAACTTGAGGGGGATAATAATATATGATTTCCCATGGAACCATCTTTGTTCATCCATCGTGACTCATGCAAGCAAAATGACCCAGAAGAGTTGACCAAGGGAGATAGGTCTCTAACCATGCCACGATATATGCAACTTGATCGAGGAACATTGGTCAGGGTGACCGAGAGGCGTGGCGCACCAGTCTAGCAAGACAAGTCGCAACTGACCAAGGAACTTGGGCTAGAGTGACCGAGGCATGGATCACCAGAATGACCGAGGCAAAGAACATTAGCACATCAATTTGGCCTTGACTTGGCGCATCAGGTAGGCCAAGTTGTGGGATACCAGAATTTCTAATGGTGAATCAGGCAATCCCATAATACATTCAAGGAAAATTTTGTGAATATGGGAAAATCAATGGAGAAATTTTAACACATGGGTTAATTAGGATATTTGTGATTAGTTGTGAAGTTGTTATTTTGGTTATAGGTAGTTTTGCATTAGTTGCTTGGGTTGTAAGCAACTTATGTATATATATAATCATCTTTTCTTCACTTTGTAATCATCAAATCATTCGATCAATATACATTTACACGATTCTTATTCAACAATGGAATCCAATACAATCTATCAAGTGGTGGCAATTGAAGGCAATATTGACCGATTGGAAAGTTTATCCTATGTGATAGGAAAAGGCAATAATGATCCAATAATCGAGCATGGAATTTAAGGCAATTATGCTTTTTTAGTCTATCTTCCTTTTTCTGAAAAATTTGCACATTTTCTCCTTATCTCTTCTGTGTCACTTTCTTTTCTCTTCTTCCTTTAGTGAATTTTTATGCACATCCTTTTTCTAGTTCATACTCTACTATTTATAATAGAGTTTTGTAACCACCATATTTATCATAGATTTTTATTTAAAATATAACCTTTAAAAACCAAATGTCTTATTAGTTAATTTTTTGAATTAATTAAAATAAAATTGTCGGCCACACAAAGATTTCCTAACTAAATCGAACAATCAAGGAAATAAAACTGGTTCTGAGACAATCTTTCATGATAATTTTTTCATAGAATAATTACAAAAATTGTTAGTAGGATAAAAATATTTTATTTAGCTTAAAAAATTATCAGAGTTCATTTCTTGTAAATTTATGAACGATATCTCAATATGAAGTTAGATCTTGAATTTGGTTTAGTTATAAAAATGGTTTAAACTCTTCTATTTTTGTTCTTTGGTGTTGTGACTCTTGAATTTGTATTCAACAACATTACAGTGACAATCACTTTTAATTATTTGTGTCTTGTATTTGGGTTGATACTCCTTCTACCTTTTTAATTTAATCTTTTGCTTATCAAAAAAATATCTTGATAAGAACTCAAGAATTTAGTGAAGATTTCTTTATCAATTGTATATAGTAAAATTCAACCATAATAAATCGATATATAAATATATTCATTAATGGTGTTTTTATTTCTTTTCTTGTTGTGCACTTTATTATGTAATTAACTTAGTGTCTTTCACTAACCTCTCAATCAAGAAAACAAATCTTAAAACACAAACCAAAAATAAGGGAACAATATAAAAAAAGCCATAAAATAGAAGGAATCAATTTCATAATAATTTGACATTGATACACTATCCAAGATTTATTTAGTGGAACATTTATTTTCCTTCAAACATAGAAATCACATGATATATATAGTGCAAACCCATGCAAATAGCATTTATTCTAGCACAATTATATGCCTAACTTGACCAGCTTCTACCCAAAGGGATTGCATCATTTTCAATAAATGGTCTTCCTCTTTTTTCCATCAATTTATTTTCCAAACGTAGCTGCTTCTCTTTATGCAGAGTCTTTGCCAATCTTCATGCAATAAAAAAATACATATATAAAAAAAACTAGCATTTCAAATTAATTTAAATATATTCTAAAATATTAATAATCAATTTTTTGCATGCTTTGTTGGAAACTAGACTCCAATACTAAATATAAAGTTCATCTTTTATCAGCATTTCATAAATCACAATCTTATTTTTTGCATGCTTTGTTAGAAACTATTATATTCTAGGGATTTATGAATTTTTTTTTTCCAACTAGGTATTAAATAATTTAGTCCAAAAGATAATGACGAACAAGAAATTTGTCTAGTGGTGTAATGCCCCGTTCAATCCCCAAGATGACCAGAAAGGTCAAATGTTCGATTATTGGAAGTAACACTTATTGGAAAAGATATCCATATATACACTCCGAAAATGATTAGTTCCTTACCCATAGGGGAGAGAATACTCTAGGCAGTACAAAAAAATTATATGATTGAGTCAGATTTAGTCCTTAGTGTGATAAGTTAAAGTAAATAGATTTTAACTATACTGAAAATAACTAGAGTAATAATTTTTTTGGCTAAGTTTAGAAAATGGTTAAACACTTCAACTATTAACTATTAAGATAGAAGTCACAAAATGTGAGTTACTTAATATACTCACCTCTCAAGTGCCTTAGCATTTGTAATGTCATTTTTGTCCTTCTCAGGGACAAAAGTGGTTATATTCATCCTTAAAACTTGTTCATTCAGCAAATTCTTTCCTACCCTTTCAAGATTTTCCATGTTTACTTGTGTAGCATTGTCAAGAGAATCCATTGATGGATCCATATTATAATCCTGCACATTAAGATTCAAAGATTATAGTGTCATCTTAAAAACAATTACTAAGAGAGAAAACAATACATCAAAAAAAAATGGAGAAAGTAGTTTCATCCCAATTCCACATATATATGTATTGAAAAAATTACTAAAAAATAAGTGATACATTGAAAAGTGGAGAGTTTTTTCGAAAAATTAATAATGATTATTAAATTAGGCGAGGAAAATGTTTAAATACATAATCGATTTAGAAAAAAATAATTTATTTTAATTTTATAAAACATCAAAAGTTCCAACTAAGATATTAACATTTTGATAATTCTATATAACAATTATCCACAACATCAATTTTCTTCTATAACTATTCGTATTTTCTAGTATTTTCTAATACTTTTAATTTAATAATTTTTTTGAGTACTATTAAGGGTATCCGTTTTTTCGGGAAGTGGAGTAGGAAATATAATACCTGAATTCTAAGGTAGTGGTTTGGAGATTGTAGGCCTGGGAACACTGTGGCAAGGTTATAATGAGTCATATCTTTAGAAGCATAATCATATATAGCACCTGAAAGCCCTGATTGTACCCAAAAACCTTGTGACCATTGTCCTGCAATATTAGCATCATACCCTTCAGCTTTTTTAATTCCACATCCTATAGACAGCAACAGAATCTTGGTGTGTCTCTTAAACCTAGGATTCTCCTCTTTCAGTTGTTGTATCACTTCACTCACAGCAGCCATAGCCTACAAATACAAATTATTATTTTTATCACATACAAATTCTATTCTTAGCTTCAAATTCATATTACTTTGCCGGATTTGATTGTGGAATCGCTTAAGACTCATGATTCCCTTTGTAAGATTGGTAAAGAGAAATCGATTGTGGAAGTTAAAAAATGATATTATTTTTAGGGGGGGCAAAGTTAGTTTTATTCAGATTATGGATTCTTTTAAAGTTACATCTTGGTTGTGGGTTTCAAAAAATTTAGGATATAATTTGGGTTGTAAGCAACTTATGTATATATATAATCATCTTTTCTTCACTTTGTAATCATCAAATCATTCGATCAATATACATTTACACGATTCTTATTCAACAATGGAATCCAATACAATCTATCAAGTGGTGGCAATTGAAGGCAATATTGACCGATTGGAAAGTTTATCCTATGTGATAGGAAAAGGCAATAATGATCCAATAATCGAGCATGGAATTTAAGGCAATTATGCTTTTTTAGTCTATCTTCCTTTTTCTGAAAAATTTGCACATTTTCTCCTTATCTCTTCTGTGTCACTTTCTTTTCTCTTCTTCCTTTAGTGAATTTTTATGCACATCCTTTTTCTAGTTCATACTCTACTATTTATAATAGAGTTTTGTAACCACCATATTTATCATAGATTTTTATTTAAAATATAACCTTTAAAAACCAAATGTCTTATTAGTTAATTTTTTGAATTAATTAAAATAAAATTGTCGGCCACACAAAGATTTCCTAACTAAATCGAACAATCAAGGAAATAAAACTGGTTCTGAGACAATCTTTCATGATAATTTTTTCATAGAATAATTACAAAAATTGTTAGTAGGATAAAAATATTTTATTTAGCTTAAAAAATTATCAGAGTTCATTTCTTGTAAATTTATGAACGATATCTCAATATGAAGTTAGATCTTGAATTTGGTTTAGTTATAAAAATGGTTTAAACTCTTCTATTTTTGTTCTTTGGTGTTGTGACTCTTGAATTTGTATTCAACAACATTACAGTGACAATCACTTTTAATTATTTGTGTCTTGTATTTGGGTTGATACTCCTTCTACCTTTTTAATTTAATCTTTTGCTTATCAAAAAAATATCTTGATAAGAACTCAAGAATTTAGTGAAGATTTCTTTATCAATTGTATATAGTAAAATTCAACCATAATAAATCGATATATAAATATATTCATTAATGGTGTTTTTATTTCTTTTCTTGTTGTGCACTTTATTATGTAATTAACTTAGTGTCTTTCACTAACCTCTCAATCAAGAAAACAAATCTTAAAACACAAACCAAAAATAAGGGAACAATATAAAAAAAGCCATAAAATAGAAGGAATCAATTTCATAATAATTTGACATTGATACACTATCCAAGATTTATTTAGTGGAACATTTATTTTCCTTCAAACATAGAAATCACATGATATATATAGTGCAAACCCATGCAAATAGCATTTATTCTAGCACAATTATATGCCTAACTTGACCAGCTTCTACCCAAAGGGATTGCATCATTTTCAATAAATGGTCTTCCTCTTTTTTCCATCAATTTATTTTCCAAACGTAGCTGCTTCTCTTTATGCAGAGTCTTTGCCAATCTTCATGCAATAAAAAAATACATATATAAAAAAAACTAGCATTTCAAATTAATTTAAATATATTCTAAAATATTAATAATCAATTTTTTGCATGCTTTGTTGGAAACTAGACTCCAATACTAAATATAAAGTTCATCTTTTATCAGCATTTCATAAATCACAATCTTATTTTTTGCATGCTTTGTTAGAAACTATTATATTCTAGGGATTTATGAATTTTTTTTTTCCAACTAGGTATTAAATAATTTAGTCCAAAAGATAATGACGAACAAGAAATTTGTCTAGTGGTGTAATGCCCCGTTCAATCCCCAAGATGACCAGAAAGGTCAAATGTTCGATTATTGGAAGTAACACTTATTGGAAAAGATATCCATATATACACTCCGAAAATGATTAGTTCCTTACCCATAGGGGAGAGAATACTCTAGGCAGTACAAAAAAATTATATGATTGAGTCAGATTTAGTCCTTAGTGTGATAAGTTAAAGTAAATAGATTTTAACTATACTGAAAATAACTAGAGTAATAATTTTTTTGGCTAAGTTTAGAAAATGGTTAAACACTTCAACTATTAACTATTAAGATAGAAGTCACAAAATGTGAGTTACTTAATATACTCACCTCTCAAGTGCCTTAGCATTTGTAATGTCATTTTTGTCCTTCTCAGGGACAAAAGTGGTTATATTCATCCTTAAAACTTGTTCATTCAGCAAATTCTTTCCTACCCTTTCAAGATTTTCCATGTTTACTTGTGTAGCATTGTCAAGAGAATCCATTGATGGATCCATATTATAATCCTGCACATTAAGATTCAAAGATTATAGTGTCATCTTAAAAACAATTACTAAGAGAGAAAACAATACATCAAAAAAAAATGGAGAAAGTAGTTTCATCCCAATTCCACATATATATGTATTGAAAAAATTACTAAAAAATAAGTGATACATTGAAAAGTGGAGAGTTTTTTCGAAAAATTAATAATGATTATTAAATTAGGCGAGGAAAATGTTTAAATACATAATCGATTTAGAAAAAAATAATTTATTTTAATTTTATAAAACATCAAAAGTTCCAACTAAGATATTAACATTTTGATAATTCTATATAACAATTATCCACAACATCAATTTTCTTCTATAACTATTCGTATTTTCTAGTATTTTCTAATACTTTTAATTTAATAATTTTTTTGAGTACTATTAAGGGTATCCGTTTTTTCGGGAAGTGGAGTAGGAAATATAATACCTGAATTCTAAGGTAGTGGTTTGGAGATTGTAGGCCTGGGAACACTGTGGCAAGGTTATAATGAGTCATATCTTTAGAAGCATAATCATATATAGCACCTGAAAGCCCTGATTGTACCCAAAAACCTTGTGACCATTGTCCTGCAATATTAGCATCATACCCTTCAGCTTTTTTAATTCCACATCCTATAGACAGCAACAGAATCTTGGTGTGTCTCTTAAACCTAGGATTCTCCTCTTTCAGTTGTTGTATCACTTCACTCACAGCAGCCATAGCCTACAAATACAAATTATTATTTTTATCACATACAAATTCTATTCTTAGCTTCAAATTCATATTACTTTGCCGGATTTGATTGTGGAATCGCTTAAGACTCATGATTCCCTTTGTAAGATTGGTAAAGAGAAATCGATTGTGGAAGTTAAAAAATGATATTATTTTTAGGGGGGGCAAAGTTAGTTTTATTCAGATTATGGATTCTTTTAAAGTTACATCTTGGTTGTGGGTTTCAAAAAATTTAGGATATAATTTATACATTTTTGCCCAATGGTGTATTGATCTTTACCCTTGTATAGATCTTCTTTGTAAGTTGTAATTTGGTTAGCACATTTGTTCCCGTTTCTAATATATTTGCTTATAAAAAAAATTCACTGGAACAAAATGATCTATTTGGCTAGCTAGAAACAATGTCATCTTCAATTCAATCAGGACGAATATGCACCAGATTGTAGAAACACAAAGGTGAAGTCTTGGTTATGGATTAATGGAAAAGGAGCAACCATATGCAATGACTTATTCTAATTGGATAACCAATCCATGCGAATGTGTTATGAATTTGGAAAAAGAATCTTCTCAAATATTGAAGAGACAAATTATTAATTTTAACTTGTATTTAAGAGTAAAAATGTCATTATATTATATTTAAAGATAAATAAAAGTGTCATATCAAATAAAATTTCTTTTGTTTTTTATGTATTTCTCTCTCCGATACTAGAGAGAGCCATAAATCATGACTTTGACCTGAATTTGCATGTAACTTATGTTTAAGAAAATTTCTTCTGTTTCTAATCATATTAATTTTCTAAGATAAAAAAATCATTGAAAGTTTATATATCCATGCATCATGAATGATAATTAACTTTTAATATTTTGAAGAGAAATAGATTATGTATATTTTACTTGACATAAATTATTTTAATTTTTAGAAGCTATCCCATAAATACTTTACCGGATTAGTTGCAGCTACACCACCATCAACCAAATTAAACTCAGTGTTACCATTCTTGAAGTAATAGGGTGGTAGATAAGTTGGTGCAGCTGAAGTTCCTATGCTTATATCTGACAACTTTGCATTTAAGCTCGGAACTTTCTTCACCTGCAAGCTCAAAGTTCAACAATCAAATTCAATGTTGTTTAGGAGTCGAGAATAAAGTATCTCCTCGTATCATGATATAATGTATCTCCTCCCAATCAGTAAAAGTATGATATATGTATTGTTTTGTTTAGTTTTAAAAATATTTTTGTAGAAAATGATTAAAAATATTTTAGTGGCCGGAGGAGATAATTAAGTTATCTACTTATACCTGGAGATACTTTATTATCTTTAGTTATTCACACAACTTATAATTAATTAAAGTTTTCAGAGAGTAAATACTAATTTTAGTCCCTCATATTTTTCAACCTTACCAGTTTAGTCAATCAAAAAAGAAAAACCTAAAATGGGCCCAAAAAATTTCAAATGTGGGTCAAATTAGTCATTTTTGGAGTCAAATGAGTCACTACCAAGTGTTGTTAAACATGCTAAAATGACTAATTTGATTCACATTTGAAATTTTTCGAGACCATTTTAGGTCTTTTCTTTTTAGAAGGACTAAACTGATAAAATCAAAAAATACGAAGGACTAAAATGAATATTTACTCTCAACTTTTTACATCTAATTATGGTATATGCTAACCTTAAAATTGGAGAAAATAACTGGATGAAGGGTCTTGAGGTCAAAGGTTGGAATTACAACATTTGTTAAAGTATCCTGAAGTCGTGTCTCTTTTAATATTTCACGTGCTATATTATGTAAGAACTTCCCATCATACTTAGGACCTGGGTATGTTGGATTCCAACCACTGCATGTTGTTTTTATCATAAGAACTCAAATGTTTCACAACATATAAAGCAAAATATATACATATAGAATCAAAGAGAGAATAATATAACCAACAATTATTTGCTTCGACTCATGTTTCTTTATTTATGGTCTTAAGGTTTTATCTCAAAATCATTTGGTAATGAGAGGAGTCACCCAACATATATTTGAAGCATGTCTACGACAATGAGGTAGGTGATGTGGCTCTGATACCATATTAAGGTTTCATCTCAAAAACCAATTAACAATGAGAGGAATAACCCAACAATTATTTAAACCATGTCTATGAAATTGAGGTAGGCGATGTGAGACTTATTTCCCAACACATCAAACTAATGACTTACTAATAATATATCAGTATGAGTTTTCTGGTTTAACATATTGCGGTTGTGAAGTGCAATTTAAAACAAAGTTTTCAATTTATATACCTAGTTTTCTAATTTGAAAAAATAATAAGAATAAACTATACCTAGTTTGATTGAAAATATGAGGACCTAGTTCCTTATAAAACTGTATAAGTGTAGAAGCATTAAACAAAGGCTGATTTGTATGTGGTTCTGGTGTAGTTAACAATGAAGTCATGAGTCCTCCTGTGCTAGTCCCAGCTATCACATCAAAATAATTTGCTAAACTTGCATCTTTGTCTAACTCCTGCAACTCAACCAAATTCAAATGTTAGAAATTTATCGGCATAAAGATTTATATACAGCCACTACATCATCCACTATTCATATGAATGGTGGATGATACGATGACAATGTATAGAACTCGTACACTATCCGTGTACCTGAAGAGCATTTTCCAAGTGTTGAAGAATCACTGCTGGAACAATCCCTCTAATACCACCTCCATCAATGCTTAGAATGGTTATTGTGTTTCCATAGATAGGAGGTGGTAACTGTGTACTGAATCCAGAAATGAGATGATTAGTAAAAACAAACACAAATAAAAGAAAAGCAGCCATGGATGAATGTTTCAAAGGAAAGTAGAGAAGTTGAAAGGGTGTGAAAGACACTGAAGAATGAACACCTTATAGCTTGTATTATTCCTCACAATTGTGAAGGTATTTATAGACATTGTGTTACATGCTAGTTGCACTAATATTAATAATGGCCACATATTTTATGAGAATGACAAATTTTGCTTGAAAAATACAGAATGAGATCAACTGTCTCAAACGATATCCATTTCATGTCTCGAGCCAATCAAAATATGATTTTTTTTTATTTTGGAATTTTTATTTTATTCATATAGCAAAACATGATAAACTTAGAACAAAGAATAAGACAAGATCAGAGACAGGTGATCTTTATTATGAAAATGCTTTATATGAAGAAAAGATTATCATAAAAATGTACAAATAACATATCCAATATAGAAACCTTCTTGAGTTTATTTAATGCACAGAAATCAATGAGGAGTATTGAATTATGACAAAAATATTCCTATTTATGTCTTAAGAGGGGAGGAAAAGTAGAATTAATTAATAAAAAATGACATGTATAATTACTGAATAATAATAATAAAGAATAGAATTGGAAAAATTATCATAAACTTTTAAATAATAAAACAATATTTTTCAACAAAAAAAACTAAAATAATGGAAGAGTATTATAGAGGTTTATTATGGCATCTCATTTTTGTTGAAACCCAAGCAACCCTCTACTTCATTCGAGTAAGGATCTTCTCCATTAATGGAGAGACAAATTCATAATTTTCACTTATTTTTAATAGCAAAAGTGAGATTTCATTATAATCCAAAGGATATATGTGTAATTTCAAGTTATATTTCTCTTTACTTTTTGAAGTATTTGCCTGGACATTAATAGAGAGGATTCTAATTCACTCCATTCATGTGCAACTTCCAAAATTGCATTAAAGTCCAATAATAGTTGGCTCATCCCCTCATAGATGGTGCTTTGGATGATTTGGTTGTTTCACTATTTTAAATTATGTTTATAAATCATGACCGTAAATATAGATAGAGATGACAATGAAAATCGAACCTGTGGGTATCCGCCCGAACTCAACCCGAAGTTAACGGGTTAAACCTGCTGCTATTGGGTTCGGGTTTGGGTTTTACCCGATGTTAATTTTCGGGTTCGGGTTTGGTACATGTGGTATCCGACTCCGAACCTGTCCCGAACCCGTCATAATTAATAAATTAATATTTTAATAAATATTGTTTTAAGTTCCAACCCTAACTTTGTGCCAAAGTTAGAAACAGAGAACCTCATACTTAGGAACGACTAAGACAACAAAGACAAAGGATTCCAAAGGCAAAGGAACAACCATCTTCATTTCTCCATTCGTCTTCCTCTTCTCTAGTAGTCTTGCTTCTTCCTCTTCTCCGCTAATTCAAAAATATACTGCATTGTTCATCTTCTCCATTTGATTTATTTCGGGTTCCCGTCGGGTTTCGGGGTTGGTAGTGTTAGTTTTAAACCCATAGAGTTCGGGTTCAGGTTTGAGTATGGATTTTGTATTTTGGCTTCGGGGTTGGGTTAGCACAAACCCGATCCCGACCCGCCCTGTTGCCATTCCTAAGTATAGATCACATGTCTCTAAACCATGTTCCCAATTATGTCTTATCGAATTAAATTTTGATATACACAATAAAAATTGATATATACTTTAATTATTTTTACTACTCAAATTTTAATAATAAATATCAAAATTTTATTGGATGAGACATGGTTATATATATAGTTTTGGAATATAGGTAATCTCATTCCATGGTTGTTGCTACGATGTATACTTTTTTAATGAGTAATTACTTATTTAAGTCTCTCATGTTTTTAAATGGCACCAATTTGGTTCATTAAAAATTGAAAAATCCAAAATAATCCTAAAAACTTTAAATTATGTGGGCAAATTAGTCATTTTAGGGTCAAATTGATCTTATCGGGTGTTGTAAAATATGCTAAAATAGCTAATTTGAGTTATATTTGAAATTTTTAAAAAACATTATAGGTTTTTCAATTTTTGATGTATCAAACTAATAAGGTCGAAAAATATAAAGAATTAAAATGAATAATTATTCATTTTTTAATTAATAAAACATTTTTAAATTTGATACAGCTAAATATGACTCAAATGCGATTTGATAAATCCAATACAACTGCATTATTGTGATTCGATAACATACTATCACCCCAATATTATACTCCACCATCTAGCAGTGGTCCACAATCTACTACCATGGGTCGTCCAAAGCTAGCAGGATGCTGAAGTTGAATGGCTAAACAAGTGAAGGAAAAATTGAAATCTATGAAACATGTTATTATACTTTGGATCCATGTGTTTGGAAAATTTGATTCGAAGATCAAGAAGCTATAAGAATATAATAAAACAATTATTGTGCAATGTGGATAATCATTCTCAAGTACACTTAAAGGTTTACAAAATATATGTATATAAAGCTTCCAAGTCGGTCACAATACATAAGTTATCAGGGTATGAGAATAATGGAGAACCACAAGTGAGATATCATGTCTTGAACGAAGGTATTAGTTCTATGATCATTTTCTAATTATAAATTCTTTCACTTATCCACACATATTTATTGTGAGACTTCACACTTGAATAAACTCAACAATCTCTCCCTCAAGTGTGGTACCATAAACTTTTCTGGTCCGCTCCCCCTTAAGTCCACCATGTTCCAGCCGAACCATCGGTTCTGATACCACTTGTTGGACCAGATTGCGATCGGGAAACCTCCAATTATCGGAGAGTTCCATTGTTATCGTGGTATGAGAAAAGTCGAAAACCACAAGTAAGACACAATATTTTGAACTAAAGCCTTAAGGCATTAGTTCTACCCTTTTCTATTTATAAATTCTTTCACTTCTCACTACATATCCAATATATGACTTCACACTTGAATAAACCTAACAATAAGCCGATAACCATTTAACATTGGATCTCTACCTTGCATTAGTTGTGTTGTATCCCGGATAAGCTATCATAGTTTAAATTGTAATGCTAGCTCTTGTCAAAAATAAATTCCTTAAAATTGAATAATAGTACCTTTTAATTATGAGGATAATAACTAAGTTAACAATGATGAAAGTCTGTTTGTGAAGAAATTAAATTTAAATATTAATTTTTTATTAATATTCATAGAAGTCAAAGAAATATATGTTGAAACTAATTACATTACATTGGTAGGAATAACAGTCACATATTCTAAAATGAGTTAAGGAATTAATTTCATATTCATAAGGTGAAAAGATACTCTTAATAATACAAAAAAACTATTTATATTATAATTATCCTAAGTGAGGAGCATGGAGTAGAAGTCATTGCAGTGGTTGAACGATGACCAGTATCTTGGTAAAACTAATGACTGGGCCAAATTAAATAATACTAAGCTTGTCTAAGTACATTTATATATTAGACTATATTAATTGAGAAAAAATGTATATAAAATTTTATATACTATAATTATATCATTTATTGTCTATGTTTAATTATCAATAATTCTAAGAAAAAAGTAATACAAATGAATAATGGATAATTGACTAATTGTATATAAATTTTACAGTTATATTAATTTTGGAAGAGAAAATAAAATTGGCATAGAAGGTTCTCCTTTTAAAATAGAATAAACCTAGGGTTTCTGAAGCTTAGCATAATCCCATGGAAAATTTGGTGACCGGAATCTTAACAAGTTAAAAAAAAATGAGATTTTTATTTTATAGCATGCTGTACACAATTCATAAGATCTGAATGTCTTGAAACCTTATATTTTTATTAGAAAAAATATAGATACTATAAGAGTTTTTTACGTTGTTACTACATCATCTGTGATTCATTTTCAATCATCAGTGACTTTTACACAAAAATAATACTAATAAATAATGAATAATATATTAAATGTGTATAAATCTTTACATTATCCGTACATAAATATTACGCTACATTTTTATTTATAGTTGCAATAGTTCTGTGTTATTACTTATTAGTTACTATTCCTGAAGGTGCATACAACGTGAAATCTGGAAAAGATAATAAACCAAATAACTAATTCTGGAATGTAGTGGAAATTGGGTGTAGGATATCTCTAATAATATATAGAGAAGTAAGTATCGGAAAAATAAATAATAACATGATGTGATACTTATATTATTTAATGTATAATGAAATAATATTTTTAAGAAGAAAAATATCATCCTCTTTAGTGTATCCTCATTCATATAATAGTGGGTGGTGTCCTTATTGTAGAGCTGCTAGTGGTTGTTGTTGTGGTACTCTCTCAAATAATAGTATATGACTTTTATATACTATTATTGTATTATCTATTATTGATATTTATATAATTATTATTGAGTTTTCATAAAAGTAATACATACAAATGACAAATAATATACTAATTATATATAAATCTTTAAATGGATAATTGATAGATATTAATTTATACGGTCTAATGGATTTAAGTCATTTAATATCCATTCTACATAAGAATAATTAAAAGTCTTACACCTTGCTTTCATACTACAATAAGAGTTAGAAGTATTTTAACTTTATTGTTTGGTTCATGTGAAAAATATTATCCTAAAAAATAATCTTGTTTCTAACGAGCAAGATATTTCAAATAAATGCAAGATATTTTAACATAGCTATGGAGTACAAAATTATTAAGATTAAATCATGAGTATAATTGTTTCCAAATTTCATGACTTTGGGCATAAGAAAAAAATATGATTAACTAATTCATTCAAATAACTATATAAAACACAACTTGCCGGAATATTAGGAGCCAAAACACATCTTCTTCACAAATTTAATTTTGTAGGCATTTTGTTCATGATAATATTTCAAGCTAAGCATGTTATCTTTATCGGTACAAACATTAATCATAATTTATTGAAAATATTATTGTCATTATTTTCCTTTGTAGTGTCTAATAAGCATTCCTAACCTTAGACAATCTTTCTTTGTCATGGACCAAATTCATATATCAACTTCATCTTGTTTAAGCATTATTAACCCTAAAGCTTTAATTTGTATAGTTATTTAACTTCCTCTTGTTCACATTCATAACACCGACTTGTCGATTGTATATTTCGAAGTTATTCTTCATTCTCTTGAGTTGATTACTTTGACACTTTTATCCAAAGTCACGTGATAAAGTCTTCCAAAGGAAATTTTATGTTGCTCATATTATAACCACAAATCTTCCCAAAACTTAATATCACTCCCGGATTCCACACCCTTCTGATTCCCTTATCAAACCAATCACACCCCCTCTTTGGCTAGACCAAGATTTTTTAACTCTTTTCACTAAGATGAATCACTCTAAAAAAAACAAGTAGCATGTTTACTCCCTAAAAAACATCCCCATATCTAGAAACTAATACTCTAATCCAAAGGGCCTATTTTTCATTAATCATTCTCCATCTCCATTTGCCTAATAAGGAAAAGTTAAACATATTCAAAAAATTTATACCTAGTACACCCTTATCTTTCGGTCTATATACATTCTTCCAATACACCCATGATATATTTTGCTTCTTGTACCTCCTACATAAATTAATTTATCTTTGAATTTTAACAATGTTATTTATAAGTGAAATATATGCTTTGAAAAAAAAAATAGGTAAAGAGGATAATACCAATTTTAAGAGAGTGACACAATCACTAAAGGCGATAAGCCTATGCCACCATAGATGTTACTTTTTATTGGTATTGATGACATGATTCCAATTAGAAAGCCTTTTTTGGATTAGCATCAATGGGATATTTATTTTTAAACATGTTACATTTTAGATTTCATGAGGGTGGTTTTAAGGATATGTATTTTTAAACTTGATGCCAATTAGATGCACTTCAGAAGACTTTTAATCACCATCACACTATAATTTGACCTCTCCTCTACTAACAAGGTATATCATATGCATATTGAAGATGTGATATTATAATTTATTTTTTACAAACCTTATATTTTTCAGCACATACTAAGGTTGGACAGATTGCCAAACAAGTTATCGACCATAATAAGGTTTCATTTTCGGTACATACTGAGTCAAACCCCAAAGAGCATTGTCAACCTATAACCATTAGAGGGAGAAAGTATTTGGATATGATGTAGGTGGTGAGGAAAATACTAGATGGTTGAATTAGAAAAAACCAATGAGCCTAATACTTCCTTAGGAAACCCTGAATTAAGTGGTTCAAAAGAAAATGGTAAGGGAATGATAGACAAGGGAACATGTGAGCTAACTGAGAAACCACCATAACTTGTCCCTCACCCGGATGTACAAACAAAAAAATGTCATGAACGACAATTCAAGCGATTTTTGGATATATTCCATAGATTGTAGATAAACATCCCTTTTATTGAGGCATTAGAGAAGATACTTGCTTATGTCAAGTTCATGAAGGAACTTCTCACCAAGAAACACTAACTTCCAAAAAATGAGACGGTGGAATTAGATGTGAGTTGTAGTGCAATAATTCAAAAGTTTATTCCACCTAAGTCAAAAGACCATGGTAGTTTCACCATGCCTATTACTATTGAGAACCTACCTATATGAAATACCTTCCTAGATTTAGGAGCTAACATCAACCTAATGACTTTATCCATGCTCTGTAGGATAGGTAACCTTGAGATCAGGCCAACTCGTAGAGGATGTTCTAGCGTGAGTGGACAAGTTTGTCTTCTCCATTGATTTTGCTATCCTTGACATCGATGAGAATGCCAATGTACCTCTCATTCTTGGAAGAGCATTTATGAAGACCGCTAAGGTGATCATTGATGTGGATAATGAGAAGTTAAAAGTGAGAGTCCAATATGAGGAACTCACTTTTTATGTCTTTGAGGCAATGCACCACCTTAATGATAAGGGGTACTGGTTTTCATTGGATGTTATCATTGAAGTATGCATGGAAGCCAATGATGAGGCATCTTTTGTTGACCAATTAGAGGAGGTCTTGAACTGCGGTCTAAATGAGTCTTCCACTTCAATTACAGGATAGAAGCGAGCCTTAGAACGGTATTTATAGGACTCTAGGTCATTTCAATTACTTACTTACTTCTTCGAATTGTACTTTCTTTGTAGCTTTATTTTAGAGAGTTTAGCTCTTAGTTCATTGAAACTAAGTGTAAATATCATATGTGATAATCGTTACTCAATTGTGTGTGGTTCTACTGCCCTATGAGTGTATTATCTTTATCATTCTTACATTGTATGACTATAAGTAGCTAAGCAACTTTTAGTTGGGGTTGAATGTAGCACAAACTTGATGTAACCACATTTTGATTCAATAATATTCCATGAAGCTCATTTCCATTTTGAGTCTTGTCTTTATTTAATGCATGCCTTAATATTGATCAACTTTTGCATGAACTTAGAATCTTTGCTTAAATATTTTTGCACTATTATGAACTTATATTTCTCAACAATTTCTACATTTTCTAGACATAGACTTGGTTTAATTGTCATTACATACATGTCATTTTTTGGTATATAGACATACAACTAATATTGTGATTTCATAACTTTCAACTGAATAACATGTGTTATTAGACATAGAGACATGTTTGAAGGTTCATAAAACTGAATTTTGTCATTGTAGTTACTAGACATAGATTTACTTATGATAAAGTACTAGCATAAACCGAGACATTGTCGACTAGCATAATTGAGGTGTTGAATTTTACTCAACTTACATGCATGATTCACTAAACATAGTGGCGTGAGCTTGTAAGTCATTTTTCTTAGTTTGATGCATCAAAGTCATTGGACATAGTTTTTCTTGCATAAGTGACTAACTTACTAAGATATTAGCAATTAGTCATATTAAGGTAATTATATGGACTGATTTTTCTAAATGGTATGAAATAATGAATCAAAGTGGAAACTGAGAGTGAGTATGAGTTCAACTCCAGCTACATTTATCATTATATAGAGTATATTCAAAGTGTTTGTGTCACATAACAAACAACCCAAAAACAAAATATTGAGTTGAGAAATAGTAATTAAGTTGAAAGACTATAGTTTAAGCAATTCCTCGTGGAGATACTAATTCATTTTCTATGCTTGTTTGCGGTACAGGGGTTATATTTTTACACCTGTTTGTTGGTTTATCAAATGCAAGAATATTTTTTTATTTTCCCTTTAAACATCTAATTAACAATGAGAAATATGGACAATAATATAATTATATAATTTTACTAAAATCGTTTAGGTATTTTGATATTTTCTCTCCAAAAAAACCTCAAATTGGAGACCATAAAAACAAGCACTTGGAGGATTTTAAAGGGCTCTAAAAACCCTTCAAAACATTACCCTCACTTTCACCAACTCCCAAACAAAGAAATTTTTTTCCAAAATAATCTCTTCCTTTTCATTCCCTCCAAAATTACACTCCCAAACATAGCCGTAAGTAGTCCCGAGTTTCATCTTTCCACTATATATATCAACACTTGAAAATATTGACCTCTACCCAATCTAGGACCATTTAATTAATTATTGCCATTTTGAAAGTTATTAAATGTGAACTCACGCTTGTATATGTGACCACTACACTATATGGGTTCGTGGACCATATATAACTATTACCATTTGGAAGTTATGAAATGTGAACTCATGTGTTTGTCTTGTCTAACCACTATATATGACTTTGGTTCACGTTTTTGCATAAAGTGTTCAAGTGTGTACCACGTGTTTTATAATAGAGATCACATCTTCTGTCTTACAATATTGTATTATTTCATATGCCAAGAAATGTGATTGATCAAAAAAATACTCAATAATTGAAATTTTAATTTAAATATTTTTTTTCCAATTAATCATAAAGTATAACGCATGAAGTGACACAAAATATGATACATAATATGTGCTCTCTTCCGACACATAAGTTGATATCCCAATATTGTTTCTCTATGACATTAAGACTTAAATATAATTTTAATTCCATAAATTAAAATTGTTTTCTTTTTAATCTTGAAGAATAATTGTATTTGAGTACCTACAATCTAATTTATATTGATTTTATAAATGACATTAGTCCACAAATACTAGTGTATAATATATTACAATCATGTTAGAATCACAATACTTTTAGCTAATTATCCAACAATAAAAATCAAGTATTTATTCTAGAGATCGATTACATTGATCGAACGACGTCATAATATCATATCATAAATCATATTCATGAACAATAATTATATAAACACAAATTAAAGTAAATTAAATAATTCTACCTATATAAACCAATATTTAAAGATGTTTTAACTCCATGAGCTAAACAACTTCTTCAAATTGAACATCATAGGTTTTCATTTAGATTGATTAGGAGCATGTGGGATATAAGAACATTTGAGATTACATCAATTTAAAAGCTACATGGTATAATTACATTGCAAATTTGATCAAAAGAATGTTTTAAAAATATCATTTGTGTATAAATTTGGGATGGTAAAAATTGACTAAATTTTAAAAATGAGTAATCTAAATAATTTATTATATAGATAAAAAAATATTACAAACCATAAGATAATAATGACTCAATTAATAACTAACAATATAAACTATAGATAGAATCAAATAAAATGTTATTAACTAAATCCTAGATAAGATAATGTTTTATCACTCCAAATATCATCTAACACGCTCCTCAAGTTAAATCTTAGTAAGTTTTAAGTTTGTTACAAATAATTCTTTTGAAAATAAAAACAACCAAATAATTATATGTTCTCTACCAAAAAAATCATTAAAATATGTTGCGAACTATAAAATTTCTAGATTTAATTAACATTGGAATAGTTGTCAATTCTACAATATTTCTACAATCTATTGTATAGACACCTTGTTTAAGTTGAAGATAACAATCCTATACTTTTTATTAATTGATATATCCATATACAAGGTAAAGTGACTTATTATATCTTGTGGAAGCGCTCAAGAGTCCAAGCCAGGCTATCAATGGTCATGGTATGATAATGACAGAGTATGGAAGGAACAGGTGGCAGCTTCCTCCATGGTCTTTTTTTCAAATTTATATTAAAAAATATTTTTTTTATCTTTTTCAAATATATTTGTTGTCATAAAAAGTGTATCACTTATTATATTTGACTAGAAAAATACTTTGTTAGTAAACTTTTAAATTATAAAATATGACACATAGAGAGACACATTTCTTGGAGCATATATACTGTTGGGAACAAGCGAACAATCAAATAGTAAAGAGTATAGAGACAAGAGAATAACACAAGAGATTTGGTAACGAGGTTCGACCAATTGTGCCTACGTCCCCAGGAGCGTTGAGCGGCTACCACTATATATTATTAGAGAATAAGGATTAGTGTTTTACTATTCTTCTCCTTGTTACAATAGGTTTACATAACATCAATATATATAGCCCTCTACCCCAACCCTTTTACATCAGCCCAAACCCATAACTTGTATTGCTGTTATCTAGAGATATGAGTCATTGCACAACATATACTCCTTTTACCTACACCTAATTGACGTCTTTATGGATATACTAGTTGAAGCTTAAATATTTCTTTAATTTGTAGCTAGATAAATAAATATAGTGTAACTTGTGTAGTCATTCTAAAAATTATGCATAATGATCAAGTTTTCTTACACGTTTAGATGTTGATACTACTCATAATAATATGACTTCATTTGAGTTTGTAATTATTTTAAACTTGATGAAAAAGATTATGTATATATTGCTAATATATACCTTAAAGATGCATAAGTCATTAAATGTTGATAATGTATATTTTTGTCCAAAATCTCTATCCTATGAGTTTCCATGAGCAACATAAGATTAGTTTGAGATGTCCATGTCAACATTTTATTATTGGTTTCGTTAGCCATTCAAGCTTGAAAAAATTTCTATCATATGTTGTTAGTCATATATTGCATTAATCAAGTTATTCGTCTTATCTTATCTATTGTAGTTCAACTACTACATAAATATCATTTTCGACAATGAAATCAACTAAACAAAATTAAATAGTAATATAAAAGATGAATTTCTTGCAGAAAACATAGTGATTTATATTGAAAAAGAAATAGTTAAAATTTTTAGCTTCAATTCAATCATGTATATTTCTTAATATTTTTGTTATTCAATTATAAATTGTAATTAAATATTATTGTCCCCTTAAAGTTTTGATTAAGAGCCGCCATAGGGTATGATCTCGTCTAAGCAAGGCTTCCATAGTTAATAATCTGTCTTAAAATAGTCAACATTAAAAAGCATTAATGGAGCTTTATATTACCATAAAAGGTTAAAGAAATTGTGGTCTTGGTTCTGTTGGTGTATCTTTTAATTGTGTGAATCAATTCGTGTGCATGTTCTTAATTATTATTTAATTGTGTGAATCAATTCAAATGCATGTACTCTATTATTATTGAGTAGCATTTTATAAGGTATAATTTTCTATGCCTTGATTATTTACATTTTAGTAGTTGATATTCCAGTTGTGATATCAATACTTAACATATTTTTCTGATTAATGATGAGGATTAAAATCATAGACTTAGGCCATTTTTCAGGAATCAAAATCAAAAGAGCCCTTATCACTAAAAACATATTTAATTATCTATATAAGAATATGAGCAGTAGTAATTGTGGGAGAATAATAATATCATATTTAAGCAAATATGCAATTGTTGGTAGAAATTTCAACTATATAAGATCATCTTGAGCTGAAAATTATATTTCACCTTTTGTATACAATCTCACTTTTTCAGCTAAGGATTCTATATATGAGTCATAAGAAAAGAGTAAAGAGGGCTATTCTCGAATACTCTCAATTAATGAAGAGACAAGTACATGTTTTTCATTTGTTTTTATTAGCAAAAGTGTAATTTTATTATAATCAAATGGATAAATATGTCATTGAAAATTGCATTTTCCTTTCTTTTTTGAAGCACTTGTATCTCCATTAATGAAGAAGATCCTAAGAGTAAGGAGAGACTTTTGATATGAGAGAGAGAGAGCTACAATATAGATGAAGTTATTGATGAGAGGAAGTGGAGAAGAATAAAAAAATATGTTGTACTAAAACATGTCTCAAATTATGTCTTTATTAATGATATTGAAGCAAAATAGAAAAAAATAATTAATATTTAATTTTTTAATTAACATGATATGTTTTTATTGGTATAGATAAAATTCGGGACAAGGTTTAAGATAACATGTATATATTTTTTTGACAAGAAAGGGTGGTGGGGGTATAATTGGAGGGTTTTTTTGTTCCCTTTTGAATGGGTGAACATCTGTTGTCTCATAAAAGTATATCACTCCATGTGTCATTATTTATGATTGGTCAGAAAAATACTTAATTATTACTTTTTTAACTTAAATGCATTTTTCAATCAATCACAAACAGTGTCATATAGAGTAGCATATTTTGTAGTACACCAGATGTGATATGTTAAGTGTAATCTAAGTGGACACATGTGTGTACATATTGGAATATGATTTAGCAAGGATTTGAAAGGTTTTATTTTTTGTTTCTTCATTCTTTCATCAAAATGTCACTCAAATGAATGCAAGTTTTGATGTACCCCACCACTTATTGTTCTATAGATTTCTATGCCCTAAACCCTTAAATTCTTTCTATTTATGTTTCTTCTTTTTACCCTTTCAGATAACCATATATCCTCCACAAGAAAAAAGAACAATTATATATTAATTGAAATTATTAACTTAATAAACTACTAACCATCAAATATGGTTGTATTGATAATATGTTTTAGTTTTACGAGAGTAGCACTTCTATGTAAAGAAGAAATTAAAAAATAAATTTTTCAGTATTAACAATTTTTTAGTATTATTAAGGATATTTACTCACTTTTTGGGTAAGGAACTAATCTATTTCGGGGATCGTGACTGTCATTCCCAACAAATATCACTCTTAAGAATCGAAGTATAGAATGAGTGAGTAAGATGTAGAATACGTTTTTTATTTTAACTTATTCCTAAAGTAAGTGAACCCATTATCTAATTATTTAATATAACATGTCATTTTCATAGAATGAGTGAGTAAGATATAGAATATGTTTTTTTTTATTTTAACTTACTCCTAAAGTAAGTGGATCCCTTATCTAATTATTTAGTATAACATGTCATTTTCTTTTGAATGGGGTGAGTATACTATGCACCAACAAAATTTGTATCCTCTTTTGGACCTTCATTTTGCTTAGAGTTTGGAGCAAGCACACCCTTTAAGCTATCTATTAGAAGGAAATATCTTTGTAATATTTTGGTTATAATGGATCTGTTTGTACATGCTAGATATGGTTTATTAATTGTAATATGGGGTGTTAGTTTTAATACAGAAGAAAGAGACATTGAAGATGTATGATTTATCATATGAGGAAAGCTAAAGGAGAGAGGTTTTAAGAAACAAAGCTAAATTTAATTTGTTTGTAGCTTTCTAGAGAAAAATACATGGAAATGTTACACAATGTGATCCTCGATAGTTCTTCGGATCTGTTGGAGGGATGACGTGACATTGATGTCTTTGGGTTGAATTGAATTGAGAATCAACTTTGGAATGTTGAAACAATGTTGAATTGAACTGATGACCTAATTTGAATGACTACTTGAAAATGGACTTTGATTCTCAAATCAATATTTATATAGGGCATATATGCATAATAGTGAGAAAACAGATATGAAGAATTGAATTAACTTCCTGTTGAAATGGCTTCCTCTATTTATATTGAGAGGAATATGTTTGTTTTGCTCTGAAGGAAGGTATACTGAAGTCATGGTTGAGGTTATGCTCTTATCTAATCAATGAATCAGTCTTGGTGAGCCTATATCTAATCCTATGATTGCTCTTACATGCCCCCTACAGGGGAATATTACCTTGTAAATCTACAAACTAGAAGTTAGACCTTGTCGAGCCTCATCGGGTCGGTTTGAATCTTGGGTTAGTCTTATGCCTTTCGTGTTTTGGTCTTGGACCTTACTAGTTGGTGGTTGGTTTATGGCTAATATTAGGGATGAGCATGGTTTGGGTAAGGCTTTCCCTAATTACCTGACCTACTTGAACCTAAATATTGGTTCGTTTATCTTTTGAACCTAATCATGACTCTAAACTCGAAGGCTAACGCGACCCAAATGTTGGTCGGACCAGTTTTGAACTCAAATATGACCCTATACCCGATTAAATATAATGCATAATTCTTTTAAATAAAGTCTTCTCAATATTGCATATTATTATGGATATATTTTTGACATATGAAATGATGAAAAAATTAATCTTGTAATACTTTGAGTCAAAGAGATGTCATTACTTCATACGTAATTGAATAGACACATACAAACAAGATGAATGGGTGACCTTAGGATAGGTCGAGCTGGATCATGTTTGTTTGTTACCTGACCCTAAATATTGATCACATCTAATTTTTGAACCTGAAATCGGCCACATACTCAATAGAACTAGAGAATTGGTAAATTGGTCTATAAAATATCAAATGGGTGTTGGAAACAAGTATAAATGGGGTTGTCAAATTCACAAGGATATTGTGGATATTATCCTTTGAACCAACAATTGTTACTCTAAGTTGTTTTCAAAAGGGTTTTTAATTTGTTTGATTATACTAAGATGACTATCAGATTAAAATAATTGGGTAAGATGTTGAGATCGAACTTTCTAGTCACTATCAATATGCACACGATTCAACAATATTGATTCAGTTAGTAATGATTCTTCCAAACAAATGGCCTCAAGAGTACTAAAAATGAATGTCTTAATCAATTTAGTAGCTTATGCAATAAAGCTCTATGTCTAGTAAATTTCATACAAGATGATGATTTATGACTCACAAAATTATGCATATATATCCATGTGAAATTGAGTTAAATGCAACACCTAAAATATATTAATCGTCGATGTCTTGGTCATATTAGTAGCTCATCAAAATAGCTCTATGTTTAACAACTAAACTAACAAGATGAAGAAATATGAATCATTAAGCATATATCTATGTCTAGTAGTCTATGTTAAAAAGTTTGAGCGTTATTCGGTTATTGAAAGCTGGCTTAAATTGAGTTTTCCATGTTTTAATCGCAAAAAACATGGTGATGACTCCTAAAGAGGTTGCATAACCGAAAATCGGGGCGCGACAAAGGACATGCGCCGAGCGCAAAGAGGTGCACTGAAAGGTCGATCCTAGATATATGAGGTGAAACACTCAATGCAAGGCGGTGCACTGAACGCATGATGTAGAACTTAGACACTTTACAAGAAGTTTAACTTGGGTTTGTAAAATAGATTTAGGGTTGAACACGAGATGACATTTGTTGTCCCAAAAGTGTGTCACTTCATGTATTATTAACTACCCATGAGTTGTATTTTCTAATGCTTTTATTTGCATTTAGTTACTATAAATATGAGTAGCTAATCTCCTTGTTGTCAGGATTGAATGTAATATGAGCTTAATTTATGTAGATTGATTCGATTTTATATTAATTTGTTATGATTTGATTCTTATTGTTAAGAATCCTTCCGCAAGACCAATGAATCTTGGTAGAGGAACCATTGAATCATTCAATGATGGCTATTCCAAAGTCTTGAAATTATTCTTTGACGCTTGAGAATTATGAAATTCAACTTAGAAAGTTGGAGTAGCACTTTTCAAAGTGTCTTAAAAAGTATGACAACAATTAATCATTCACTATGTCTTTATGATGGGGCTTTCCTCCCCTTCACTATATATAGGAGACTTGTGAGGAAGATATACAACAAGCAAGTGAGAAACAACATCATAGAGAGAAAGTGAGAGAGTTTATCCACATAGTGTGAGATTCGTATTCCTAGTGAGATACTAGAGAGAGTTTGTATTTCCATCCTTTTGAGTGAGATTGAGTGTTATCCTCTTTGTAAGAGAGAATCAAATATTGTAATCCTACTTTCTATAGTGGAGATATTTTCTGGACTAGGTCTCGTAGTTGTTTCCTTCTCACATTGAGGGGGTTTTTCCACGTTAAAATTCTTGATTTTATTCTTCACTCTTCTCTATTTTCTTTTTTCCACTTGCCGCTTCCACAAGTGCCCATTTTGCATCACACAGAGGAGGAAAATTGGTTCTGAATTTTCCAACACTTATGTGTTGTGTATGTGCTTAATGTTTACTTTTTAAGTTTGATCGTCTTATTGTATGAATTGTAAACGGAAATATTGGAGAAATCCTTGTTGTAAATTCTAATTTTATTCAACTCATCGGTTTGATATAATTGCTAGACATAAATTTATATCAACTTATCACTTCATGCATGTTATTGTTTTGGTTCCGATAGTTTCAAGGTTAGCTTTGCTCATTGCAACCATATTTTCCATAATTATGATAACTACAACACAATTAAAAAAATTGATTTGTTCTGTTTACATATTGGTTGCTAAAGCAAGATTGTTTGTTACTTCTTCTTTTATAAAATTGGCTAATTCATGTTTTTTTTATATAGAAGTTTGAGTGCCTAAGAAAAATTGTTAGAAGCTAGTGAAAAATTAAGTTGATTTATTTTTAGTGTTATGATTCCAAGTTGTATTTATTATCCTTATAGTTAATATTTTTGTACTCTTAGCTATATAAAGTATATTTATGTCACTTATTTGTCATGTTCTAATTAGGGACAACTTATACACTGTTATTAAATTTGGACTAGTATTCTATTCAGTCGAGTTATTTAATTAATAATCAGATTAGTAGATCACCGATAGGATCCGTGAAATTAGTTTACATAAAAAAGTTCTAAGTTTTTAAATATAAATTAATATTATTTAATAATTTTATACTTCAAATTTAAAAGAGAAAACATTATTATCACAAAATTACATAGTTAAATAATCAACAAAGAAAATTTTAATACGACAAAATATCACAAATAAGTTGAAAACATCACCAAACAATTAGGGATTACAAATGAGTCGGACGAGCATGGATGTTGCTTAATTACCCGTACCCATACCACACTATTTGCGAGTATTCATGCAGTTAGCGGGTTTCTTCGAGTACCCAATGTGTTTTCAATTTTAATTATATATTTATAACAATCAATATATAAAAATAATTATTACTTGAATAATATAATATGTATATGGTAAATATATGATAATTTCATGGAGGTGAGTATTATAATACATGTTCCATTCAGTGAGCTATTGTTGTGGTACCTATTGCATGTATTTTTACGGGTACCTAAGAATCTAATATTTTTTCCATCCCTAATAACAACATAAGTTCTATGTTTTAATTGCAACAAAAACACACAATTAAGTTTAAAACTTAATTAAAAAACTAAGATTTTGTTAAAATACAAGCTAACAAATGACAAACAAAGTTTCAATAATGACAAATATAACTAAAAATAATTTGAAAGCATGATATTTTTTCTTCCTATACATAAATTGATTGAATCAGCCAATTCGATCGACTGAGTCATTGGTTTTATATGTAAAATAGTTGAATCGAATCGATTCATACTGATTCTAATTCATGGTTGATTGAATGAGTACCTGAGACTAGTTAGGTGTCCGTTTTAGGTCGATTAGTAAGTCTTAATTAAGTTTATTGTCCATTTCCAAATATGCGTGCGATTCGGTACTTCATATGATACTAATTGATTGTTAGTAATTATTGATTTAAATATATTTAAACTTACTTCACGTCGTAGCTATTTATTCTAAGAAAATCTAATTGTTTGAATTATGGAGTAAATCTAAACCATTAAATTTTTTTAGAATGGATGAGTAAGATGTCGTGTAGGTTTTTTCCACTTACTCTTAGAGTAAGTGGATCCCCTCCCATTTTTAATCATTGAAAATATATCAAAATTTGTTTTTCTTTTGGGTTTTAATCCTTATAAATTCTAAAATTTTGGTATTGGTCTTTAATCATGTGATATGTGCTATTAACATCATATTGGTTATTACATCGGTTAGGGTACAAGTACGTTGATATAACGACTCAACCGATGATTTACTAATTAAAATGTTCACCAATAAAAAATAGTTTTACATTTATACTAATTAGCATTATGTTGAAAATCTAATAAAAAGTGATAAATACTTTTTTACATCATTGTTAAAATAAAATTTGCAACTTTGTGGTAGACCATATTTTAGAAGTATAAACAATTGTAATAATGATGTGTTTCAATCCTCATAACAACATTTTTGTAAAATATAAAGTCATTTATTTTACATTAAATGAAAACATGCAATAATAATTTAAATAATATGAGTAATAAAATTATATGACTGATATAATTGTTGTATCATATTCATATGATAATGTTACTCAGAGCAACCATAGTGTTTGTTCCTAATGTTGTTCTCAAGGAATAACAACATTTTTACTATGTTCTCTATTGTATCGTTCTTATTTTCTACTTTTTATTATTAAATAACAACAATTCTTAGTTGTTTTTAACCAAAAGAAAGTGAGAATAAAGATAGATATTTGGGAAAATAGTAGATATTCTAGGACCCAAATAACAATAAGAATAATGTTTGTCATTGTGAGAAAAGAATAGATGTTGTTTTTATTTCATTGGGAGTTATAGCAAATTATAAAATAATGTGTGAAATCCAAATAAGAATGAATTTGTTGTTCTCCATTGAAGATACTAGAGTAAATTACACTGACACCCCCTGAGTTTTAGTGAAATTATACAAACCACCCCTCACTTTTCTACACCTATAATAAAGATACATTGATTTGTATATTATTTAGACTTGTCTGCACAATATATCATATTTTGTTTAACTTAATTGCATTTATCACATTTTTTGTTTAAAATATTACCCTTATTTCTTATGCATCGATATAATGAAAGTATAAAAACTAGGGAAGGTCTGTGTAGGTGTAAAAAAGTGAGGGGTAATTTGTATAATTTCACTAAAACTCAGGGGGTGTGAGTGTAATTTACTCAAGATACTATAATTGAGTTATTTTTATGAAATTTGAAAATAATATAAAATAAAATAAAATATATTTAAGAGAGAATTATTTATAAATAAATAATTGGTTGCAATTGGAAGAGAGATAGTGTTATGAGAATGGAAGTGCAAAGAGTGTGGAATCTAACATCTTACCCACTTAGGCTTCTCTTTCGTCACTCTTCCTCTTACGCATTTCGTCAAACACCTCGCACCCTTCTTATCCGTTCATCCTCTTCTTCAACCACCACTTCCTCCGCCGATAAACCCGCCGCCAGGGCTTCCGCTCGCAACCGCCGTAATCCCTCCACCACTTCAACTTCCGATAGGGAGGCTATTCGAGCCATTCGATTGAAGAAGGTATGTAATGGAGAACTTGTGTGTTTTATGTATTGAGAGGGATGGGACTGACTTTGAGTTTGGATTTGAAAATTTCAAATTGCGAGATATAGTTCATTGAACTATAGCATAAGATTGTGCTTTAGTTAGTTAATTTTTATGCACTGCTACATTAGTGTACATTTAATGTAATGTGACTTTTGATTAGTGTGTTTAGGAGTCAAATAATTTTGATTACATGGAACTACATGAATGACTAGATGTGAGTACATTTTGTTATCTATATGTGATTCTATTATTCTCTTGTGTTGTTTTAATTTTCTGGCAAAATATCTGTGGAAGTGAAGAAGAATGGTGCGAAATTTGGTTTTGGGAAAAATGAGAGTTGCATGTCTGTCTTTCTTTGATATTATTTTCAAATCATTTTTGCTAAATTTTATATGCATCATTGTGTTTCCCCAGGCCAGATAGATTTATGTGATGGAAAATTGAATGCATACTTGTATATTTTCAAATATTGTTTGCTTTGTAGTTTGGATTAGATACCCACTATAAAGATAGCTTGGAGGATGTTACAGATTTTTGGTTGGTGGCTTGTCAGAGTGCTAAAAATTAATGGTCTTAATTTTGAGACTGTCTTCTCATTTGATGCAAGATAACAATTTTTTACTACCCTTTTTCTTGGTTGTTTTGTAGGTTGAAGAATTGAGAAGCAAGGGGCTCGATCCATATGCTTATGAATGGGACAAAACTCACAGTGCTACTCAGCTACAAGATATATACAGAGATTTAGGAAATGGCGAGGAATCAAATAGTGAGAATGATCATGTATCTGTTGCAGGAAGGATTGTTGCTAGGAGGGCATTTGGAAAACTTGCCTTTTTGACACTAAGAGATGATTCGGGGACAATCCAGGTTTTCTTTTAGAGTTCTCATTGCTTTCAGTATGTTCCTTGTAACTTTTAACACAGGAATGTTGGGACTTTGTACTTAAGTGTATGTGATACTGTGTTCATTCTTATTCAAGTCATAATAGTTTGTTGTGCTTTAATTCATAAATAACGTATAAGTTGTCTTCCTTGAAATAAATGTTGTGGAGAGATGCTAACTGAAGTTGTTGAAATTTATTTTTCTGTCAAAAAACAAAAATAATCTGAAGCTGGTGAAATTTATTATTTCAGCTCTACTGCGAAAAGGAGAGACTCATAGGTGATCAGTTTGAGGATTTGAAGGCACATGTTGATATTGGTGATATACTAGGTGCAAGAGGTTCAATAAAACGCACAGAAAAAGGTTATTAGATAATTTCATACGCATCTTAAATGGATTTTATTTATCTTTTTGGGGTAAGAAGTAAGCTTTTAGTGAATTGATATGGCTTGCATTTGTAACATTCTATATCTTGAAGCCCAGAAGTTATCACTTATCCCAGATTCCATCCACTTTTATATTACCTCAATGTGAACAAGATTATGAGCTTTTAGTAATTGTATGGCTTTTATTCCCTTGAGTTCATATGCATGTGCCCTTGCTTTGGTTACATACGTACAATTGAGGTACTGAAATTGTTTTTCTTTTTATGGAAAAGTTAGCATGTCGATATTTGACATGTTTGCTTGAACTGGAAGTTTCATAATGTCTCTAGTTGGACTAAACCAAACAATCTTTGTTGGAGAATTTCTTTTTGTGAATAGTTATGCCAATTGTTGTGTTATTATTTTATTCAACTAGACCTTGCTCAGCCTCAGCCATCTTTGGCTTCACCGTGTTTCCTTTTTCTTCGCCTTTGTAGAATATTTCTGCTGCAGATTTCTAGGATGTCACACCAGTAATTACTCTTTGAAGTATTTTGCATTCATTTCAAAGACTGACTGGGAGCTACTTATGATAGTAGAAAGTTGATTTTCAAATAATTGACACCTTTTAAGGTTGATATTACCGTCTTTGCTAGGACAAAATCACCCTTAGGCAAATGTGGTAGATAAACATAATTGTTCTTTGCCTTTGTTTACATTTTTTCTCCTATTAGGGATACCTGTTTCTGCATGCTGGTCCTCTGGTGTATTTTTAGTTAATTATCATTCATGAATAAAAATGGAACCATGATTTCAGTTAAGATTGAAGTATCTTTTTCTCAAAAAATTTAGAATAAAATAGTTGGCCTTTATTTAATGATGTGATGCATTTCTCTTTGTAGCTCAGTGCATCTAAACTTTAGAAATGACCCTAAACATAGGTTATGGTGCAAATTGGTCCATGACCATCAAAATCATTTATTATATTAGATTGGCACAATGACAATTGTAAGGTTGTTGCTTAGTGACCATGAAGTCCTGGGTTTAAATCCTAGAACAGCCTCTCCGCTTAGTACCATGAAGTCACTGGGCTGCCCTTTTTACTGTGAATCTTCTGTCATATTTATATATCTAATGTTGTTTAACTTTGTAAGAGAAAGGAAATTTTGTCCATTTTATTAATGGTTTTGATGGCCATGGAACAATTTGCATCGAAATCTAAGTTTGCAGTCCTTTTTGCACATTTTTGAAGTTTATGGACTAAATTGCACATGATGCTAAGTTCATGTTTTTTCTGTTGAACTTATCCCTATTTTTAAATATGAAAACAACAACCATCCTGGCTACTTTTTTTCACTCGTTCTGTTATGACTTGTTAGATCATTTTGGATGGGCCGATCAAGAAAGATAGCTAATTTTTTCTATTACTTCGACAGTTACTACTCATTTTATTGGATAGTTAATGCAGTGAAGGAATGTCCATCTTACTTCACTGCCTTGCATTCCCTATATTGGATACTTGCAAGAAATCTAGAAAAGTATAGAACTACTCGATAATAAAGTGGTTAGTGGTGATTAGTTAAGATGGGAGATTAACTTCACTTCATATTTGATTTTCATCTTGTTGGTCTTTCAAAAATCTCATGTTCCTAATGAATCTGATCTTTACCTTATTTGTTTAAATGTTATCTTCTAGATGTCTGCTTTCCTTTTTTAGTCAAAGGTCAGGAAGGTGAAATAAAGCTCATTATATGAGCAGGATCCAGGGATGGGTTGTACTCTGTAAGGAGTGAAGCAGAGAGAGATGTAGAGAAGAGAGAAACTAAATCTCTGAAATTTGATTAATGAGTTGTTAGTTACAAAAGTTACGAGATAGTTTGAACAGCAAGCTATCTCTATGTCTAACTAATTCTATACTAAGATACTAACTCCTAACCCTTATTACATTCTGCGCTATTCTCTAATATACTCACTGTGTGGGTGTACAGTAGGCATATTTAGTAACAACTTAAAAAGTGCAAAAGGGGTAGGGCAGATTTTTGGAATTTCCTGTTAATATACCCGTACCAGTTACCACCTTCTCATGTGCTTTCTGGTCTTCACTCTTCAGGAGAACTTTCCGTGTGTGTGCTTTCTTTTGCAATCCTTACAAAATCTCTGCTTCCATTGCCTGACAAGTATCATGGTCTAACTGATATAGATAAACGCTATCGCCAGAGGTAAGCACATAGTTCAATATTTGTGTGCTTGTCTCCTTTACTTATTGAAATTACTGTTCTAATATTTTTGGGGGGTTAGGGGTGATCAGTAGCATCTTTTATTACACAATGGTGCATTTAATACTGTGAGAAGTATGACTGAAATTCTTCTAAACTGGGTGCTTTCTTTTTCTGGTTATCCCGACTTTTTCTATTTTTGTAGGAGGATACCTTATCCTATGTTTTTCTTTCTCTTCTTTCATAAACATTTTCATCTACTTACGCCCTTATTTGATGAACTTATTTCTTATTTCATATATTTCCAAGTTATCTCTAATTTCCCCTTGGACAGCAACTTGGCTAGCCCTTGTGTTCAAATGTTTCTTCATGTTTGTTGTGGTTAGGTATGTAGATATGATTGCTAA
This sequence comes from Lupinus angustifolius, assembly GCF_001865875.1. Lineage (NCBI taxonomy): Eukaryota > Viridiplantae > Streptophyta > Magnoliopsida > Fabales > Fabaceae > Lupinus > Lupinus angustifolius. The sequence goes on along the minus strand of NC_032009.1, from coordinate 35,869,685 downwards.
TCCAGAGGTAGCAGATGTATTCCGGAAAAGAGCAAAGGTGATTTACCTTCCAAATTATTTTCTGTCTCAAGACAAATGTTGCTGAATTGTGTTAGTTTTAATATTAAAAATTTATAATTTCTTGTGTATTCATATAATTTGTTTTATCTGGCTATTTTCCTGTTCCCATGCTTTAGTTGTTGTACTTTTCCTTTATGTAAACTTTTAAGCATGTTTGGTGAATATTGAATTCATCCTTTTATATTGAAGCAGTTTCCCCCATGATCAGGCTTTAGTTAGAACTGAGACAAAGTTTTTGGCAGTTTGAGGTTTATGCAGTTCATCGTTTTATTTGGTTTGAGGGGTATGCCTGCATCTTTAAGGGTGTTCCTTTGCTGCTAGATTTTGTATTGGACAGGGTTGGTTTTATGGCTTCTTACTGGTGCTTTGCTTCATGGTTGTCCTAGGATTTTCATAATGCCTGGGTCCATCTTATTGACATCGTCCACCTGTTTCTCATAAATTTTTCTATAGAAAAAGTTAAATATGAAATATTTCAACTTGAACTATATTTTTCTTTTATTTCGTTGGAGGATATGAAGGGGCCATAGCCCATAAGACAATCTAAAACAATAAAGTCCCAGAATTGGGCTCAGTGGAATAACAATAGGTTACAATTCCATATAAACGTATATAGGAAGTGCATGTTCAATTCAGTTCAGCTTCAGTCAGGGAATGTCGAATTTGTGTTTTTCTCCTCCACTTTGTTAAAATAAACTGACAAAAAAGTTGAAAATGAAGCACCAGCTCTAATCAGTAAATCTGCAGTGTTATTTTTTAATTATCCTGTTGACAACTAATTTGAAACAACTAATTTGAAAAAAGATATTAAAATGTTGGTTTTAGAGATTGTAGCCTCACATTCTGTATATACTTCACCATTTATTTAGTGCCTGAGGAAATAGCTTCTATTTTATTAACATGATTAATTTTGTTCAAATAGGTTGTATCAGAGATACGGAAGACAATGGATTCTCTTGATTTCGTGGAAGTAGAAACTCCAGTTTTGCAGGTTTGTTGTTTTGATGTACCTACCCTTCACAAATTTTGTAGAATCCATTAGTTTTTAGTATATGTTATGGTCTTATTTAATATTTACGAAATGCTTAGGACATCAACATTCCAGAAATAGTTTTGAGATTTTAATAGTTGATATGGTGAGTTATAAGATTTTAATTGAACCGCATTGTGGCAATTCAGTCTTATACTGTTGACTAGAATCCTTGATCATTGCTGAATGTTATTTTACAAGGCTAACTATTTGGTTATAAGTGGAACCCTTACCTGTCTTCTGAGTTTGTTTGATTCCTTGTCATTATTAACTCAGTACACAACCTTTGATGATAACTGTAGGTTTGCTACTGTTATTTATGATTATGTTATCCAGATAGCTTATAGTTAGTTAGTCACAGCTTTGACACTTACAGTACATTTAGTTTTACAAATATTGGTCCTCGTTTGTAGATTGCTTTGTACCTTTCCATACATTCTTTTAGTTTTGGGTGTAGAAACATACTGATAACTAAAGTGATCTAATTACTGTATAAAATGTCTTCTTTTTGTAACTATTAATACAATATAATAAAATATATAAGGTGTCTATGACATTTTATACATGGAGGTCTTTTTCCCTCTTTCTTGATTAGTTTCCTTGACTAGGGAGCAGCTGGGGGAGCCGAAGCCAGACCATTTGTTACATATCATAATTCTCTTGGAAGGGACTTATATCTGAGAATTGCAACTGAACTGCATCTAAAGAGAATGCTGGTGAGATTTAAAATATTTGTTATTGTGAGGTCCTTGTTTCGCCTAAATTCTACAAAAGCATTCCTTTTTTCCATAGGGAGGGAATTTTGTGGATTAACCTCTTTATATTGCATGGTTTAATTTTGGTATGTAGTTAGTGTAAAGTTTTACACCACCAATCAAAATCATATATCACACATAAATAGCTTTTGAGGTTAGTATTGTGACAATCAAATATTTTTTATGATTTGACAAGGCATGATTGAGTGACAATGTAAAAAACTTTAACGATGTCCATTCAAATTTGATCTATATTTTATTGGCAAAACTGTTATTTTGGTCCCTGAACTTTGTTTACGCTCTCGCGGTAGTCATTCTGTCAGTCAATTTTGTAATATCATCAATTTTGCCCTCAAAACGACGTTGTTTTGGATATTTTTCTTCTCCATGGTCTGCAAATCCAGGTCTTCCTCCTTGCAACACCACCACTGGTCCCCAGATCCAACCACCAAAACGATGTTGTACTGAAACTTAAGGATCATAACCGCCAAAGTCAATATCGTTGATGTTCCCGCTTTCTCTCTCAGCTGCCACTGTTCTTGTTTTCTCACAAGAGAGACCAAACAAAAGAAGTCTACAAAACACCACCGAATTAGTTTCAAATCTCCAGAACAAATGGGTCAATTGAGGGTCTCGGGAATCGGGATGGTGATGGTGGACTCAACCTCCAACAGCCTAGAGGAGCAGCAGCGCACCTGGAGCAGAAGCAGCAGTGACTCCTTACAGAAGTGGATCAAGAGAGAAGAAAACCAAAATGATGCTGATTTAGTGCCAAGGAAGAGTAAAATGGTGTAGTCTTGATGGAAAGGAAGAGTAAAACATTGTTGTTTTGATGACACATCTGCAAAGCTACGGAAACTGTTGATGGCATTACAAAACTGACGGAAGACTACTGTGAGAATGCAAACAAAGTTGAGGACCAAAGTGAGAAAAAAAGTTGAGGGTCCAAATTGAGAAAGTAAATAAAGTTGAGAACCAAAATAACACTTTTGCTAATTTTCTTTGGTCAAGATAAATGTTCAACAAAGAAAGATGACCAGTCATTATCTTGTTTATATAATGAAATTTTCAAAATTATTAGGGCCTTCTGAAATGTTGCTCTCTATACAATACTAATCAGATTGTTGCCCTTTCTGTTTAAGGAGAAATCTTTTATTGTAGCTGCATACTTTATGAATAATCTTTGCCTTTTACGTCCCCCTAGAGGATATTTCTTGAAGCAATAAATTTGAAACTGATTTTTTCTTTATGGCAGGTGGGTGGGTTCGAAAAAGTATATGAGATTGGTCGAATATTTAGAAATGAAGGAATTTCAACTCGTCACAATCCTGAATTCACAACCATAGAGGTAAATCAGGAGGCAATTTTTTTAAACCAACATTGTTTTTCCACAGTTATTACTTTTTGAATGTAACAATTTCTCTCCAATTTATAGATAGCCAATCCAACCCTATTGTAGAGGTGAAAATTAGTGATCATACCATATGACATGTCACAAGATTTAAGTATTTTAGATCAATCATACAAAATGATGGAGAAATTGAGATAGGTGTAAACCATAGGATTCAAGCTGGGTGGATAAAATGGAGGAGTGTCCAAGTGTCATATGTGATAGAAAGGTGCCCCTAAAGTTTAATCGGAAAATTTACCGCACTACAAAACCTACAATGTTATATTGAACCGAATGTTGGATGGTAAAATGTCAACAAGAGAATAAACTCACTATAGCAAAGATGAGAATGTTGTGTTGGATGAGTGGACACGCAAGACAAGATAGGATTAGGACCGATGCATTAGAGAGAAAGTTGGGGTAGCTACTAGTGTAGAAAAATGGTAGAGTCACACCTTAGGTAGTTTTGGCGTGTGAGGGAGACTGATAAAAGCATCAATAAGGAGAGTAGATCAAATGAATGTTAGTTCAATTTCTATAGGCAGAGGGAGGTCAAGAAAAATCATAGCCGAAATGATTAGGAAAGATTTAGCAATTAATGTTGTCAATAGATATAATTTATGATAGAACATTATGACATTTTGATGTATATTGATATGCTAGTTAAATTTTATCTTCATAATTATTTGTGTAATTGAAAATTATCATTTTATCTTGAATGACTTTAGCATATTTATTGATATTTTAGTTCAATTTTAGATGTATGAAGCATACTCAGACTACCAGAGCATGATGAATTTGTCTGAGGAGATCGTCACTCGATGTGCTCTTGCAATTAATGGGAAACTTACCATTGATTATCAGGTAGACATTGTTCTTCCTAAATATAACCTAGAATTGTATTGGTCAAAGATATCAGAGGGCATGCCTCAATAGCTGGGATTAGGTGCTAGAAGGGATCAGTGTCTCTTGCTAGTTGAGATGCTTCCCTTCAAGAAGGAGCACTTTTTTTTTGTTCTGGGAAGGTACTTGTCTTTAGTTCCTTGTTGAGATTTGCGATTTAGTCAATTTTAAGTGTTGATGGCTGTAAAACACCAAAAAGACCAGCCATCTAGCTAACTGAGAGGCTAATTGGATTAACATTCTTCTTGTGTATCACGAGTGATGCCATTCTTCTTGTTGGGAAATAATGATGTCTCACATTGACTAAAATTGAGCAAGTTAAATAACATATAAGTAAAAGTGCCCATAGACCTAATGCCTTAAGGTGTTGGGTCAAGATATGTTGTCTAGTCCACTTATGTAATTGTGTACTTAACCAATTAATAATCAAGACCAACTCCCATTTCAAACTTGGACAAGGGCCCGATCATAAATTTCTAATACGTCATTTGAAGTTTCTTTGTAAACAGAAAATCTGCTAAGGTCTAGTGATTCTATGCAGGGAGTAGAGATATGTCTGGAGAGGCCCTGGAGGAGGGAGACCATGCACAACCTTGTTAAAGAAGCTTCAGGCATTGATTTCAATGATTTGGGAAATGATCTTGAGGGTGCAAAAAAAACTACTCTGAGTACCCTTGGAAAGGATCTTGATAACAAGGATAAAGCTTCCATTGAAGCATGCCAATCTGTTGGCCACCTTCTTAATGAGGTTAGTTAGTTTGCCATTTTCCTTCCCTTCATATGTGCGTCAGTTTATTTTACTCGTTTTATTTGATAAACTTAGTTATCTTTGCAATTAATCATTCTTCTTTCTAGGTGATGAGTTACATATTGACATTCTTTTCTGACTGCACTCTTGGAGTTTGTTACTAGCAGGCACTAAGCATTTTTTTATTTTTTTAATTAGGTTTTTGAGATTTTTGTAGAACCAAAGCTCATCCAGCCTACATTTGTTTTAGACTATCCAGTTGAAATATCTCCGCTGGCTAAACTACACCGAAGGTAGAAAAATCTCAGAAATTATGTAGTAATATTACTTGCTGTTATTAAATGTTTTTCTATGAGTTATTAATATGTTAAGGATCCATAAAGGGTATGAACATTCTGTTGCAACTTTCTAATATTAAGTGGAGTCAATACATGACAGATAATATCATATAAAATCTGTTTTGCATTTATGTGAATTAACATTGTCCATGGTTTTTACATATTGGTCTTAAAACTTTGATTATATATCTTAAGGTACAGTGAATCCCTGAGGTGGCTTTTCCATATGAATTATATCCTTAGTGAAAGTGAAAATGGTTTATGATTAAACTTAGTGCTTGGGGAAGCTTTGTAGGTATTTTGTTGAAGAGAAATGGATTGACTTTTTATTTTCCTAGCAATGCAAAGTTCTCAATTAGTTCACTGAGGTCAAAGTAATCTCTCAGTCTTAGCTTGATTTCTCAACTAGCTTTTTCCCATAATCTTTCATCTCTTGAACCATTCCCTTTTCCCCGTGAAGTTGACATCGATTCTTCAGAGGTTATGAATATGTGAAAATATAAACTTGGTATGGACTTTCTAGGTTTAAATTTGTAGCATTTATATTGGCATCTAATAGTAAGATGCTATTCTTTTCCTTTTGTCCTTTACTTGATATTTATGAATGAATTGTTGAAATTTTTGCTTTACTATATATTTTCTGCCATGCAGTGATAGAATTTCTTTTAGAAAGATATCTAAGCAAACTCAATAATAAAGTCTTATATGTTTCATGTTTCTTGACATTATCCTCTATCTTACACCTGCTCCCTCATTAGATCCGCAGGTTTGACCGAGAGATTTGAACTTTTCATTTGCGGCCGGGAGCTAGGCAATGCATTCTCTGAATTGACTGATCCTATAGATCAGGTGAGCTTTCATACTTTTCTTATTCTGGTACTACCCTTCATAGTTTGTGTAGATTTTACCGATCATAGACTAAAAACCATAGTGTTATCATTAAACTATTTCTCAACATTAATTGATGCTGGTTTAGAAGATTTAAGTTTTTCCTTTTTACTGCTTATTTAATATTTACTAGTCTGCTTCGAACACTAGACACCGGTGCTCTGTTCATGCCAACATTTCAGGAAAATGAATGCAGTTTAGTGATTATGTATGGATAATTTAAACCATAAATTTGTCTAAAGTTAATTATTGAAGATTGAACAGTTTGATGGTAAACAAATGTTTGCATGTTTTGTACTCGGCAGAGAGGACGATTAGAGGATCAAATTAGACAGCATGAAAAGAAGAGAGCAGAAGCTGCTTCAAGAACTAGTGATAAGAAGGAAGGAACAGAAAATGAGGATGACTCATATGAAGTGACTCTTGATGATGACTTTCTAACAGCTTTGGAATATGGAATGCCTCCAGCTTCTGGAATGGTACCATATTTAGTTTCCATGTCCTTTTATAGTTTGGGACTACCTTGATGTGAATGAATACTGGTTTCTATTGACAGATTTCTTTGATCCAAATGTTTTAAAACTGTCCCCAATTGAAGGCACTAATCATGTCTAAAGCAATTTACCATTATCATGTCTTGAAATGTGTCATGTCAAATTCCTTTATGTGTGCCTGCCTTATTGGGTTTCTTGTTAAAGAACATATTTTTTTAAGACATGAGTTATGATGCATTACTAAAAACATTATCTGAATACCCACTTTGGTCCTTCAAAAATTTCGTGTACCAATTTGGTCCCAAAAAAAGTAAAAGTCCAAACTAGTACTCAAAGATCACGAATATGAGTCAAAATAGTCCCTGACAGTGGTAAAAAAATGTTAAAATTACCCTTTTGACCCACATTTGTTATCTTTAGGGACCATTAAGTTTTTCAATTTTTCATAAACCAAATTGGTATATGCAAAATACTTGAATGACCAACGTGGTATATACTCTTATCTTTTTGTATGTGAATGAACAATGTCTATGTATTACAATGATATAATCAACATTATTTATACCACATTCAGCTTTTGTTGCTTGCTATAGCTTTTTGTAAGGGATTTTACTTGATGCTTCTGAACTATAACTTACTAAGAAGATACACTTTGTAGGGACTTGGAATCGATAGGCTGGTGATGCTTTTGACAAACTCTCCCAGTATTCGAGATGTAATCGCCTTTCCGGTACTTAAGGTCCAACAATAAGGGTATGTTTGCGAGTTTGATAACAATAGTAACTAAATAATGATAGCTACATTATTTATTTTATCTTGTGGGTGGACATGTCAAAGACTATTGCTGCACTGGTGTTGGAAGAATATTGATCCCAGCAATGGTGTTGTCACCTTAAAGAGATTGAATGTACATCATTCTTGTACCATTTCTTCTTATATTTTTATTTTTTATCATATTTAATTTTTATGGCTGTAATTTCTTCAACGTTTTATTATCTTGTTGGTTCCACTTCCTACAGTGTCAATTTTCTTTCCTTTTTTCGTGAATTGACTTGATTTTCTAGTTAGTTTCTGTAATTTAAAACCTTATATACAGTAGTTTTTAGAGAAAACAATATATGCAATTAACGACGTATGAGTTTGTTACACTGTCACTTTATTATCTACTATTTATGTTTAATTAGCATTGATTTTTCAAAAAAAAAAATACAAATGAATAGTGGATAATATATTGAGTATGCATAAATCTTTACGGTGATAATACATAAATAATTAATTAGATATTATATTTAAGTTTTTAAGGAATGGTAACTGATTGGTTGTATTTAATTATTAAATTCCAATTATAAATCAACTTTTTATTTATTTATTTGCAAATAATCCGTCTATTTCTGATACTTTCCAAATTGACCATTAAAATTTGTTACTTAAAAAATGTAACAGTTGTCAATCATTAATCAATGATCTATTACACAATACCCGTTATGTAACTTTTTATAGCTTCTTAATTGTAAATGGAATTTGTTGCTTTTAAGAATGGAGTTTTTAGCTTTTGAAAAGTTGTTTGAATTAGTTTTTTAGAAACAATAAGAGCATTTATTAATATATACAATATTACCTTTTAAATTTTTACAAAATAGTGGTGTATACCTTTAAACAAATAATTGAGTAATTAATTAAATAATACAACAATTCTAACTGTGGAATTATGATTGAATATGATACAATGATTTTATTCAAATTTGTTAGAAAGTGCTTAGAAGCTAAGTGGGTTGAGGAAAAGAAGATATTTACACTCTTCAAGTTTTAAGTTATGATATACTAGTAAGATAAGGTCGAGAAAAGAATTGTGTATAATTATAGACAAGGTCGAGAAATAGGGTGGGTATAATTTAAATAATAAATGGAAGAAGAATGTGGTGGATGTAAATAAGAAATAGAATCATAGTGCTAAAGCTTGTAACATATGAGGATACTTTTATGTGAGTAGTACTTATGCATTCTGGGTAGGCACAAATCACAATATAAATTTTTGAGACGATTTGGAAGGGGTAGTCCAAGTAATACCTTTTGAGAAAAGATTTTCCTAGAAGATGATCTTAATGGACATGTATGGAAAGACATTAAACAATTTGGAGGTTCCCATGGGGTTATGGCGTAGGAGAGAGCAAACATTAAAAGTATAACTATTCTAAATTTCTTGTCAACTTATGATTTCACAGTAACCAACACATATTTAAGAAGTGGGAGGTGCACCTTATCACATATAAGAGTGGGATTGCACATTCTTAGATCGATTTCTTTCTTATAAGGAAATAGGGTAAGAAGTTTTGCTTGGATTGGATATCTAACTAATTAGAGTTTAACAATCCAACATGGAGTTTTGGTTACAAATATAAGAGTTAAAAGTGAGAAAGAGACAATAAAAAGTCCTAAAAATTAAATAGGGAAAATTGAAGAGGTTGAAACATATGAGCTTCAAGCAAAATGTTTTGAAAAAAGAGTTTTGAGAAGTACAATGAAGTGCTAATGATACGTGGAAGGAGATGACAAAAGGAATTTGGAATATAGTAAAGGAAATATTAGGCAAACCTAGAAAAGGAATTATAAATCATGGTCATTTGTGTATAAAAATGAAAGTTGAGAAAAATACATGATTGTTAAGAAATAGATCAAGAAAACTGTGAATGAAGCTAGAGATATAGTGTGTGATAAATTATACAAAACTCTAAATACTAAGATGGGGAAAGAAATATCTATAGGCTTGTAAAAGTAAGGAAAGAAAGACAATAGATTTGGACCAAATGAAACACATTAAAGATGAATGTGAAAAAGTCGGGTGAATGACAAATATATTTAGAAAGATGGAAAACCTATTTTCACAAGCTTTTCAATAAAGAATATAACTTATTGTGTTATGATAGACTAAACATTAAAGGTGAGGATCAAAATTATATTTTTTTATTGTAGAATTCAAGAGTTAGAGGTGAAAGAAACTTTAAAAATGATGGATAATGATTGAATCGGATAATATATATATTGAGGTGTGAAAGGTTCTTGGAGAGTAGGGTATTAGTTGACTCACAAAGTTGTTTAATGAAATCTTGATATCTAAGAAGATGTAAGACTAGTGGATGAGAAGATATTAGTTGACTCACAATGTTATTAATATTGTACTGGTGATGTAACAGTTTAATCGGTGGTTCATTAATTAAACCTCATAGCAGCGAAACTAGATATACATATATAATTATTAATGTTGAAAAATCAATAAAAAACCAATATTTATTTATTTTCATTAAAAATTAATTTTAAATAAAACCGACCAGTATGACACATATGATTCAATTGTAAACTGACCGATATGATCGATTTTAGCTGGTTTTGATCGATACGATTGAATGATTGTAATAATTATTATATCATACAGTATTAACACCAATTTATCATTATCAGTTGAACCAGCCGATATATAATAGTTTTAAAAATGATAAAATTGAGGCAGTGAAATAGTTGTAATAGTGTTTGATACTATAACACTATCACTCTTTTCCTTTCTCTCTCTCTCTATTGATTATTGAATGCAACAAAATTTCTTGAAAGATGAATGATCAAAGTGAAAGAGTATCAACACAATTGCGTTCTTCAATTCTCGATCTCTTCAACCTTTACTTAGGACTTGGAGTATTCAATCTCACTTTTTTTTCTTCTTCTTTTCTTTCACTTTTTTTATTTATATTATTTTTCTAACTTTTTTTTTCAAATTTTATTCTTTTCCTTCAGAAATCTCAATACCCATTTCGAGAACCACCGTAAGTTCATAATAAATCTTCTATCTTTTTTAGTTACCCAGCTTTGTAGTTATGTTTGTTTTTAACTATGTTTTGATTGATTCTATGTAATGAATGGAAAAAAAATTACAATAAACTTGGCTTGTTAATGGTTCCAAGATTCAATTTTTAGGTATCTGAGTTTGAGTGTTGTGATTGGAAAATAGGTGTGTTGAGAGAGTTAGGGTATGTTCAATGATGTTGCTATTTGCAAGTTGGTTTTTGGAGAAAAATGGAAGAGAATGCTAGAAATACATTTGTGACATGGCTCTGAAACCTTCTATTTTCTTTCATTCCCTCCTAAAACCTAACTAACAAACAAACTCTTCGGGTCTGTTTGCGAGTTGAGTTTTGGAGGAGAAAATGAAGATTTGAAAGTCATCTCACAAGTGTATTTCAGGGCTTCCAATCCCAAGTCTTTCTCTATTTGTGAGATTACTTTGAAGCCTTTCTTTTCCTCTCCAAAACTCAACTCGCAAACAGACCCGAAGAGTTTGTTTGTTAGGTTTTAGAAGAAAGGGAAGGGAAATAGAAGGTTTTAGAGCCATGTCACAAATGTATTTCATGGCTCCTAAGCCTTTCCATTCCCTTCAAAAACCAACTCGCAAACAGATCTTAAATGTCTTCCTCATGGAATAGTATTGTTTTGTTGCAGCAACAACTGTTTTTCTTACAAAATAATCTGAACCAAACACCGACGTAGACAAAAAAAGAGCATTACATTTGCCCATCTAATTGTATTTCTATCTTCCCAGCTTAATGAATGTCTTTGCACTTGTAACTGTATGGCCTTTTCTGATGTTTTTTTCCTACACCAGTGATCTTTCAATGTTGGGTATTCCTATAATATATTTAATTTTTGTATGTCTCTGCTTCTCACTTTTTTCAGTAGCTGACCCTGCCTAGTGAGATTAAGGCTTGATTTTTGTTGTTGTTGTTTCTGCTTCTCACTTTTTCAATTGTTAATTAATTTCAGGAACAAAGCACAAAAACGTGTACATGCTCTTAATCGAGATCTCCCTCCACCAAATGAGCAGTTCATTCTAGATTTTGAAAAAATTCAGAGCCAGTTCCCTGTGAGTTTGAAATCATGTTGTGCAGCTTCTTACATCTCCCTCCGTTGTTTATTCTTTTATGTATCTTGATTGAAGGGACAACATGACATGGCTTTATTCTAATTATTCATGTTAATGCTATGTTTTACTTCCAGGACCAAGATCAATTACGTTCTGTGACAGAATCTATTCTTATATTGCTAGTCGGGCAGTGTAGTGGTCATGGACCACGGTCGGACTTTCTTCTATTTGTTTTACAGAGCTTGAGCAGTATTGGGTACATTAACTGGGACACATTCCTACAATCCCTTCTTTCTTCAGTTTCTTCGGCAGAAGTGCAAGGTCAACTTAACCAGGCTATGCCAACTGTTTCGTCCTCAAGCTTATCACAGTCAGGAATACTTCCACCTCCAGGCACGATTGCTAATACGTCTAACTTCCAGTCGTCAAATCCTGCATCTCCACTGCCTTCTGTTCATCCTATTGGCTCCCCGGCACAGTCAATTATTGAACCATTATCTTGTGCAACTTTATCTCCTGTCAAATTGTCCGATATTTCCTCCACTGGACAACAATCTAAACTTAGAGGCACCCCATCTGTTAGAAATAATGATATTAGCAGCCTTCGTCAGCTATGTTGCAGGATTATACTAGCCGGCCTCGAGGCCTCTTTAAAACCTACTACTTATACTGAAATTTTCCATCATATGCTGAATTGGCTGGTAAATTGGGATCAGAGGCAACAGGGAGTTGACGAATCTGATATGCTAAAATCATGGAGACCCGACAAAGCATTAAGTGCATGGCTACACAGTTGTTTGGATGTGATCTGGCTTTTAGTTGACGAGGGAAAGTGCCGGGTGCCCTTTTATGAATTATTACGTAGTGATTTGCAATTCATAGAGAATATTCCCGATGATGAAGCATTGTTTACACTCATCTTGGAGATCCACCGGAGACGAGATATGATGGCTATGCACATGCAAATGTTAGATCAGCATCTTCATTGCCCAACATTTGGTACTCCTCGGATCTTGAATCAAACAACACCTAATATTTCAGGTGATGCAGTAGCACAACTGCGACTATCACCAATTACATACTTAAGTGTACTTGGAGAACCATTACACGGAGAGGTGACAATTCTAATGACTATTTTCAAGAAGCTCATTAGTGATGTTTGAGAACATATTTAAATATATTGTATTTTTCTGGAAATATGCTTAAAACAACCGAGTTTGCACATTGTCAAGGGACCACTTAACATAAAAGCATATACTATTAGGTGCCTGATAAATGGTTTTCATACGTTTGATAATGCTCTTAGCCTCTTACACATGATTTCTCATAAGTCATGCAAAATACATATACATATACATGCTATAACCCTATTTATCTTTTGCTAAAATATAAAACCTATCCTCAACTTAACACTATTTATACTGAAATTTTAACCGTAATATTGTGGCTGTGTAGTTAGACAGGAACATACTTGGTCAACCAATGCCTTTATAGCATCTCTAGGAAAAAACTGTTCCAATTTAAGGACCTAGCAGGGGTTTTCATAACAGTTTATTAAGCCCATTTGGTGTAGAGCAGAAGATTCCCATTTCTTTGTCTTTCCTCTGTTGCGCTGGTTTCTGAGGTGTATACCAGTTATTTACTTATTTTTCCATAACATTCCCCATGAGTTAGAAAATTAGAGAGAATCTAGGCAACTATCACAATTATATAAGTGATGTAGATTTATTATATCCTTGTTTCATTCTGATTTTTATACCTAAACACTTTTGCAACTGATGTGTGATTAGCAGTAGCAAATTTTTGTATGAAATTATTTGTCTTGGAGGAATCAACAAGGATCACCTATTCTTAAACTTGATTTGTTCATTTTGGTTTTATTTCTTTTAAAATGCATTTCATGGTTGGTTGTTTGTGCCATACAGGTGTAGGATCTTTAATATTATTTGTATTCTTACAGATTTATGGATTCAATGATTATATTCATATCATTTATGTTTTTACAAACTCAGAGACTCATCATGTCTTTAATGTGGTATACTTATTGATTTTCTTCTGTTATGTTGTATATATTCAATATTCAAATTTCTTGTTTGATTTAACCATGTATTTGTGACTGATGAATGATGATACTGAATTAGATAATAATTTTATCCAGAACCTAACTATATCTGCTTGGTGCGCTTAGAAAGAGACGAACATACTGTTTTGACCAAGTATTTTTATTTCCCTTATTTTATTCTGTCACGTACTACTCAAGTTCTACTGTTTTCCTCACCAATATTCTGCAGTCTTATTCTATTTTCTTCGAATATATCACATTATTGTGCATTTATTTCTTTAATGCCTAAATGTGCTTGACATGTATACACAGTTTACAACTATACTTCAAATCTGTTTTTGCAATTGACGATGGCTTGTCCTAAGTTAGTAAATTAGCCCCTCTTTGCCTTTTGTAGGACATTGCATCTTTTATCCAGAAGGGTAGTTTGGACTGGGAGAGAGCTGTACGTTGTATAAGGCATGCTCTCCGCACTACACCATCACCAGATTGGTGGAGACGCGTGTTGTTATTGGCTGCTTGCTATAGGCCTCCATCTCAAGGGCCTACTCCTGGTGCTGTTTTTTCTTCAGACATGATCTGTGAGGCAACTATTGATCGAATTGTTGAACTACTGAAATTGACAAATTCAGGCAATAGTCTCTTCTGTATCTCTCTTTCTATATACACACACACACATACATATTATGTGTGCCAATCATATTGTGCAGTTTTAGCGGTCTTTTGGTCTGTGGTTGGAGATGTGCAGTTGTATGTTCAAGGAGATTTCTTTGCTGGTTTTACCCCCAAGTTTGATTTGGGGTGGAGTTACGATTTGGCTTCTTTGTGACTTCTGCTTATGGCTGTTCTGAGATTTTGCTTTCTCAGATTGTTGGTTCTTTTGTTGTTGTATTTAGTATTATTTGTTTTGGAGGATTTCTTATCCTTCTATTAGTTTTCATTCACCTTTTATCTTCAATGAAATTTATTATTTAAAAAATAAAGGTTTTTACTGCAATGTTTGTACAGATTCTATGGAGTATTTGGTTGGGATAGGAATCTCCATGTTTTCATGGGTGTCTCTTCACTCAGCATCTGTTTCGTACTAAGATTGTGCTTATGGCTTCTTTTTGGTGTTCTGCTCATGTTTTGTGCTACTTTGGATCAGTCTTCTTTTAGTCTATTTCTAGTTGCTAGATTTTCTGGTTCTCTCCTACCTCTAACACCGTCTCTCCTTTTTTCTTTCTCTAAGAATGTAATCTTCTCATATCTAAAGTATTGGAAAGATTTTGTTATATTTCAGAAGCTGATTCTTTCATATTATATCCTGCAGAGGTAAATTGCTGGCAGGATTGGCTTGTCTTCTCTGATATTTTCTTTTTCCTAATGAAAAGTGGGTGCATTGATTTTGTTGACTTTGTGGACAAGCTGGTTTTACGTCTTTCAGAAAGTGATCATCATATACTTAAGACAAATCACGTGACTTGGCTGCTTGCTCAAATAATTCGAATCGAGCTGGTCATGAATGCTTTGAATTCAGATTCTAGAAAGGTAGTTAGTTAAATATAAATTTTTGTTAATTTTTCTAGCCTCTATTGTGGGCAAGCAAATCAAATTTGTTCTTCTTACTTATCTTGTAATCCAAAGATACATTTTTTTTATATCCAGAGCAAATTGTATTAGTTGCAAAATTAATATGGGATGGGGGTATTTAGTGCAAAATATTCTCAAGAAATTAATATTTTTCATATCAAGACTTTCTAAATTTGCATCAATTTAATGAAATAGTTTATGCTGGGACTAATATTTAGTTTGCTGTATTGTAGTAATTTAATGAGTCTACATTGTCTAGTATTAGGATTAGAAATGAATACATTAGGGAGAAAGTCGGAGTAGCTCCGCTCCTATAGTAGAAAAGATGGTAGAATTGCACCTTAGGTGGTTTGGACATGTGTGGAGGAGACCAGTAGAAGCCACTGTAAGGAGAGTAGATCAAATGGAGGCTCGTCCAATTCTTAGAGGAAGAGGGAGACCAAGAAAAATCATAGACGAAATGATTAAGAAAGACTTAGATATTAATGCTTTGTCGATGAACATGATTTACAATATAACATTATGCCTTGTTCGATCAATGTTGCCAACCCCACCTAGTGGATAAAGACATGGTTGTTGTTTTTCCTAATGGCCTGAATATTGCATGACAGGTGGAGACAACGAGAAAGATTTTATCATTTCATAGAGAGGAGAGAAGTTCAGATCCTAATAACCCTCAAAGTATCTTGCTTGATTTTGTAAGCAGTTGTCAAAATTTACGTATTTGGTCATTGAACACATCAACCAGAGAACATCTGAACAATGAACAGCTTCAAAAAGGAAAGCAAATAGATGAATGGTGGCGACAAGCAATCAAAGGTAGATTAAAATATGATTATCTCATTCTGGTTTTGCATTTGACAGCGTTAATTCACTAAAAGGTTTGCTGCCTCTTCATCATGCTCCAATGTAAGGATTTTCAGAAACATGTGCTGATTACTCTATAGTTTTCTTTCCTGAAAATCAATGCCTCTCAAGAACATTGGAAGATTTCAATTAATTTTTTATTTGGATTATCTGCTTCATTACCTTATAAAATTTGTATGATCACAATATCACATCATATAAATTTTTTTTATGAAGGGTCACTCGTTAAAGAAGCTTTACTCCTTCTCTTTTCACTTCTTTTATCCTTTTTATACCATCTTTCTAGTTATGAGTTTTTTGGCCAAGTAATTATATGAAGAACTTTGGTCTATCTTGATCTCCTGACTTTAGCAACATTATTATTTGACATCTTTTCATCAATGTTAATGTACTGCTCTTGTTTTTTGGTTGATGTGAATGTGATGGTCAATCCTAAAAAAACTTACTGTGGTTAAATGTAGTTGTAACTTAGTGGAGCTAGACTTGTAATATTGCTCTTTGTATTTAACATTAGTATAGGTATCATTTTCCGATTCTTCGCCTACCTTCTCTCTCTTTATGTCATTTTATCCCTTTCTCTCTGTAACTTTTTATTTATTTATAAAATTCTTATTTTGCCACACTCTATGCAGATATGCACATTAGTTATATACTCTTCCCCTCTATAATTTTTGGCAGTTTGCAGAGTGAAATATTGTCAATTATAGTTTAAAGTATAAATTAACACTTGAATTTTTGGCAGTTTGCACATTAGTTATATACTCTTCCCCTCTAATAGACACTTGAATTTTCAGGGGACCGGATGATGGATTATATGAATATGGATGATCGCTCAATAGGGATGTTTTGGGTTGTGTCTTACACAATGGCACAGCCTGCTTGTGAAACAGTAATAAATTGGTTAACTTCGGCAGGAGTTGTTGACTTGATACCTGGAACAAATCTACAATCTGCTGAGAGATTAGTGGCTACACGAGAAGTGAGCCCACTGCCCATGTCGTTGTTATCAGGATTTGCAATGAACTTATGTACGAAGCTGTCTTATCAGATGGAAGATTCACTGTTTTCCGGACAGGTTGGTTATAGATTCATTTACCATCGAGATTGTCTTGCTCTTGTATACCCGTGCTAGTGTGATTATCGGTCAGAGAAATAACTGCCTTTTGATATTAACCATCCATATCATGTGCAGGTCGTGCCCAGCATTGCAATGGTTGAAACTTATACTAGATTGTTGCTAATCTCCCCTCATTCACTGTTTCGTTCACATTTCCATGTAATTTCCATTGTCCTTCAATGATATAGCATTTTGTGTTAATTTTGTTATATTCAGTAATTTGTAAACTAAAAAAAATGGGTTATATTTATGAATCCATTATCTGTTTTGAAGGTTCTACTTTTGCTGAAATTGAATACTAATTGTGTGAAGCCCCACAGTGAAACTCCATTATCTCGTGGAAATTAGCTTGCAGCTTCTATTATTTTTTATTTCCAGGAATCTAGTAATATGGACCAATAAAAAGTAATTAATCTGGCTTCTTCTTACAGTCAGTCCGATAATGTTAATTTTTTTGGTGGATTGCCAGAAAATTGCAACATATAGTTATTCTATATCTCAAGTTGTCTTGTTCATTTTATAGTGTCAAGCATTCACCTAACCTTTTTGGGGTTTCATGAAGCATTTTGATATTTTGTTGCCCATTTGTATTGTTCATATTTTTAACTTACTATGTGCTCACCTGTTGATATTGTAACTGTCTCTTGAAAACAAAACTTACCACAGCATTTAGTGCAACGGAGTCCTTCTTTGTTGAGCAAGCCCGGGGTAACTCTTTTGGTGCTTGAGATATTGAACTACCGATTACTTCCACTTTACAGGTAATTATTTTTGTAAGCCACAAGATAAATTTTTTTATGAAAACTTGTACAGTTTTACTTTGACCCAAACAGTGTCTATAGATTCCAGAAATGGACTTATATGAGGAGATATCTTTCATCTTGCACTTGCAGGGAGTTAGACAATGCTGAATGTCATGTTTTAAATTTAAATTTTAAATTTTATGTAGGTACCAGGGAAAAAGCAAAGCCTTGATGTATGATGTTACAAAGATTATTTCTGCTCTAAAAGGAAAACGAGGAGATCATCGAGCATTTAGATTAGCTGAAAATCTGTGCCTGAATCTTATTTTCTCATTGAGAGATTTCTTCTTGGTTAAAAGGGAGGGAAAGGTGTTTTTTTGGTCTCCTAGCTGAAACTTCATTTTTCATTTGAGCTTACTAGTCATTCTGAACAAGGCTAATGCTTTATTTTTTGTGTACATTTTATTTTTGTTGCAGGGCCCAACGGAATTTACTGAAACTTTGAATCGAGCGACTGTTATAACACTTGCTATCCTTATTAAAACGCGTGGTATTGCAGATGCTGATCACCTTCTGTATCTCCAAAATATGTTGGAACAAATAATGGGAACTAGCCAGCACACCTGGTCAGAAAAAACACTACGCTACTTCCCTTCTGTTCTGCGTGATGCATTGAGTGGGCGAATGGATAATAGAAGCCTTGCAATACAAGCTTGGCAGCAGGTTTGTTATACAAGTTGTATTTCCATATCTGACAGACATGTCTTCTAGATCAGTAAATCATAAAGACACATAATGTAGTCAGTTTATATAGGCGAGTGGAAGTTAATTAGGAGAGTGGCATTCACTTACATATATAGGTGCTGTGTTGCACCAATTCGGCTACTTACCGGGTACATGGTTCGACATTTTCTTAAAAGTAAAGTACGAGTACATTGATATATACATAATTTTATATATATATATATATAGGGTGACTCAACTGAGAACAATTTTCATATAAAAATTGTAAGATTCATAAATATGGGCCATATACAACCATACATCATACGTGGATGATTAAGATTAAAAGTTAGTTAATGATCACATATCACTTAAAAGTCATGTGCATTTTTCTTGACACTTCAATAAGATCCACTAGTTCATATTAATTGTTCTCATTTCTTGCAATAACAACTATATATATATATATTATGTTTTTATAAAACATATATATCTACAAAAAATCGTCGCATACCATCCATGACTCTTACATTACCACCATTGTTCACCAATCAGCAAGTTGAAGCAGCCATGATATTCCTCCTCTCCCATCATACGCGAAGTGCTGTTGCCACAAAAATCGTCAATGGAGTCACGGTGGAGCAGGGTAGTGGCTTTAATGAGCTCATGATTGAGTAGGGTAGGGGCTTCAATGGAGTCATGGCCTTTGTCCTTCAATATAGTCGTGATAGTGTAGGACAAGTCTTTCAATGAAGTCGTGATGGAGGAGGGGCTTCAATGAGGCGCAACTAGTTGTGTCTGAGAGAACAAAGATAACATCTGCCTAAAACGACACGGTTTTGGCCATGATGAAGCCCAAACACGAACCCACAACTTGCTTGGCTCAAACATCTCCCCTCTAAGTTACAGTTCTGCAAAATTGAATCTATGTACCTCTTATGTAATAATTGGGCAGCTTTATATATTGCCTACTGTCATTATATTCGCGAAAAAGGTTATTGCTAGGGAGATCAGTACATCATTTGTGTATTCCATTGATCAATTAACAAATATCTTCACCAAGTCTCTCCGAGGTCCAAGAATGTCATATATATGTGACAAGCTTGAGGGGGAGTGTTGAGGTTGTTGACATAATTAGAAGATTCTCTATTTGATTGAATATACATATATAATTATGAAATCATATTTTGTATATATCTCTTTGATTTTATTTCCTTAATATTAAGGGATTTATGTATGTAGTCGTATTATAAATAGAAAAGGTTGAGTGCACAAATCACTCAAACAATTGTCCTTTTCAAGTCTCATTTCAGTTTTTTTCCATTTCTGCTAGGGTTGTCGGTGTATATTGCTAACCTATTGATGTATCATCTGATTATGAATGAATTTCATACGTTTCAATCTTGACAGTTTTCTCTGGTCTACGTTGGAAAATGTTTACCAAAGTAAGCATAATATGGACTGCACTGTTGATGCAGATTCATTTTAAAACTCTTTTTACCTTGATTCAAGTGTTTCCATATTAGATATTTTTAAGCATTATAGTAACAACCAGTCCAATTATAAGTCTTGGTTAGTGGTGTAGAATCTAGTAATATACTTTGGTAGAAATTTGTCTTTTTTTATATGCTGATAGTTTTCCAGGATTGTGAACTAACATTTAACACACTTGAACAGGCAGAAACCACTGTTATACACCAGTGCACCCAGCTCCTTTCACCATCAGCTGATCCTAGTTATGTTATGACATATATCAGTCATAGTTTCCCTCAGCATCGGCAATATTTGTGTGCTGGTGCGTTGATATTGATGCATGGCCATGCAGAAAAGATTAACAGTGGAAACCTGGTATTTAAATCTTTTAAATGCTATCTTAATACTTACCATTTTCCTGGTACCTCCTAAAACTTACAGCATTGAAACAAATTCATGTTATAAAGAAATTTCTCGTTGTTGTATGTCACTGTCACTTTATGTTACTTCTTGTATAGATGGTTCTTTTTAGTTTAAAAAACTCTCATATTAACCAAACAATTTTGTTTTCCATTTTTGTTTAGGGACGTGTGCTGCGGGAAATTTCCCCTGAAGAGGTGACATCTAACATTTATACTATGGTGGATGTTCTACTTCATCATATTCAGGTGGAACTTCAACAAGGACATTCCTTACAGGTGAATGGTTGAAATGAGGTTTTCTTATCTTACACTTCTGTGGATCAGCGCCTTTTTTATCACATTTCATATGGTTTACCTTTACAGGACCTTCTCTTAAAAGCTTGTGCTAGCCTTGTCTTTTTTGTTTGGACAAACGAGTTACTTCCTTTGGATATCTTGCTTCTAGCACTTATTGATCGTGATGATGATCCGCATGCTTTGCGTATTGTGGTATGTGCATTTGAACTCTATCTATGATAGTATTTATCTCTCTCTCGTAGGAACATGTATGTGCAAAACTCTTAACCTTTGTCTAAAAAAAACAAAAAATAAAAGAATAAATGATATATGAGAAAATAATAAAACCTGCTAATAGTTAATGTCTTCTTATCCTAATGCTAAATGGTCAATTTCATTTGTCCTTTAGATCTTGTTCCATCTATTTGTTTCAGTTTTTGCCTACTTCTATTCTCCGAAATAGAGCAAGGCCGAGTTGGCTCACTTTGGTGGTGAGCTAAATTTTGACTAACGTGGTTGTGTTGGTGAGTTAAACGGGTTGGGTGACCACAGTTGTGGAAATATTTAAAAAAAAAACATAGAGAGAGAACTCTTATTTTGGATTCAAGAGTTCATCGTTGTCTGTCAGGGTTGGCAGTGTGGGTTTGGCAGTTGGAGTGTCTACCGGAGCGTGGGCGAGAGGGAGGGAGCAGGAAGAAGCTAAGTGAAAATGTCTGAACATTAGTTCCTGTCCTGAGCCAGATGTGTGCGTTTCATTTTTTTATTTGTTAATTTCCTTACCCGGTGAGTCAACATGGCTCAAGCCTGTGGGTCAAATGGCCCCGGTCAGAGGCAATCTGAGTTTTTATGATTCACAAATAACCAAACACAACCGAGCTTGAACATGTGGTCAGGTGAGTTGGCTCACTGGTTGCAGCCCCTATTGATACTTAATGAAATATGATACAGTAACTGTTAAAGTTTGGTAAATGATGAATTTTTTGAACCATTTAAAAAGTTACTGCTCATTATGTTTTCTACAAAAGAAATAATATTATACTTGTGAGATTTCATATTTTGGATTTCTTAAGCTGGTGTTACTCCGAGGATGCAATTTATGTGTCCTCCAGCTCCTCTTCAATTGTCAGAAATATCATATTCTTCCCACCATCCATTATATTCATTACTTATTTCCCTTCCAAACAGATGAAAATTATTATCATGTTACCTAGACCATCCAAGTAGAACATTCATATAATCTATTTGTTCCCTCCCGAATAGATGAAACACAATAGAGAATGCAAAGAAATGATCGATATTGTGAAGGTCATCTGTCCTCCTGCATTTGTAGTGCAGAACTCCCTGAATATATCATTTTATCTATTATCTATTATATTATTATAAAACTGAGGCAATTTTTTTCTCTCCTTTTTATACGAAGATGAACAATTTTATGGCAATTATTGCAGATTAGTTTACTTGATAGGCAAGAGCTTCAGCAAAGAGTAAAACTCTTTTGTATGACTCGTGGGCATCCTGAACATTGGCTATACTCAGGAGTATTCAAGCGTGTTGAACTACAAAAAGCTCTTGGAAATCACCTTTCGTGGAAAGATAGGTAGGTTCTTCTAAAACATGAGTGGCCTCGTCTTTTTTTGTTGCTGAAATCAAGCATCTTTTTTACTTGCTTCAATGTGGTTGATAAATAATTTCTTGAAAATGGAACTTCCAAACCTTTTTTATGTTGTTTATGGCATCAAAAAGTAGCTTGTGCTCTTTTATGTCTTCAGTTTTTTAAGAATTCACAAATTTGTCTACTCTTGAAATTAACAAATGGAGACCTATTGCGGAATTGGGAGCATATCTGCTATACCACAAAGTGTGCCACTCCACGTGGCACTGTTTGTTATTGGTTGAAAAAAGTGCATTTAAGTTAAAAAATTAATGATTAAGTATTTTTCTGACCGATCATAAATAGTGGCACATGGAGTGGTACACTTTTATGGGACAGAAGATGTCCACCCTGTGGAATTGTATCTTCTTTTTATTAATTTGGTAAATGATATAGAGGAAGTATTTATAGAATAAAATAACCAAGACTTGTACACTACTCTCCTTAATGAAATGCCTACAATTTCTGTAATTATTAGAAATGCTTTTAGAAGTACATTTCGGAAATACACAAATTTCAGGAAAATAAAAATAAAACAACGAAGGGGTGAGTATTTTTTGGGTAAAAAATTACAAAAGGGGGAAACATGATGTGAATAGTGATTGGGGTGGTGCAAATAGCACTCCCCTGTTAATGCATCCAACATTCCTGTTTGGAATGATAGAAGTGTTTCTTTAATTCTAATTTTGTGTTTTACATTTTAAATTTGATATGTACGTTTGTCATTGTTGGTAAGATATAATGCATCTTCCGGTGCCATCACTACGAAATTTGCATTCACCGGAACTACCTGCAATAAACTTTCCAGGTATCCAGTGTTCTTTGATGATATTGCAGCACGTCTGCTTCCAGTCATTCCTCTAATTGTTTATAGACTAATTGAAAATGACGCAATGGATCCAGCAGAAAGAATATTGGCCATGTATTCTCCATTGCTTGCTTATTACCCTCTAAGATTTACGTTTGTTCGTGATATACTTGCTTACTTCTATGGTCATCTTCCTGGAAAGCTCATTGTTCGTATACTCAATGTACTTGATATCAGTAAGGTAACAAACTTTATTTTTTCTCCCGTTATCTTTATTTTGTTTCCTCAAGGCTCTGTTTAACTTTAAAATGTTATTATTCTGCGACTATTGGGTCTGCATTTCTTTCAGATTCCCTTTTCAGAGTCATTTCCGCAGCAAATAAGTTCGTCAAATCCTGTCATGTGCCCTCCTCTGGATTATTTTATGACTCTACTATTGGGAATAGTGAATAATGTTATTCCTCCATTACATAACAATTCGAAATCTGGACCTACGGGAGACACATCAAGCAATGCACAGAATACATCACAAAACAAACCTCCAACGGTATCTCAATCTGGGCCAGCAAATGCTTCTGAGGGCCGAAAGGCATTCTACCAAATTCAGGATCCTGGAACATACACTCAGCTCGTTCTTGAGACTGCTGTCGTTGAAATACTCTCCCTTCCCGTATCTGCCTCTCAGATCGTACAATCACTTGTACAAATTGTTGTTAATATACAACCAACATTGATCCAGTCCAGCAATGCTTTCCAAGGTTGTTCAAATGGCGTAGGGCAAGGTTCAGCATTGCCAACATCACCTTCAGGGGGGAGCACAGATTCCTTAGGTGCAAGCAGATCAACTCCTTCAGTTTCCGGAATAAATACGTCTAACTTTGCTTCACGGAGTGGTTATACATGCCAACAATTGTCTTGCTTATTGATTCAAGCTTGTGGTCTCCTTCTGGCTCAGCTTCCTTCTGATTTTCACTTGCAACTTTACTTGGAAACAACTCGAATTATAAAAGAGAACTGGTGGCTTACAGATATGAAAAGGTCGCTTGCGGAAATAGACTCTGCTGTTGGCTATGCTTTGTTAGATCCAACTTGGGCTGCCCAGGACAATACCTCCACAGCTATCGGTATGGTTTTAGTAGAATTTGAAATCTATATATCATAAATCTATCGTTTATATTAAAATATGTGACTTGTGTTTGAGATATGTTTCTATCTGAAATATTTATGACTTGTGCCTTACGAAAGGGATATACTTTATGATACACTGCTATGTTGCAGTATTGGTATGTCGAAATATGCAATATGTACTATAATTTGTCTTGAGATAGATACAAGAAGGCACAGGACAGGATAAAATAATTGGACAAGATGTTAGTGGACCAAAAAGAAGGCTCTATAGCTATGTAAGGATTAATAACTTGTACGGTAGAAGTCCGAGAAGATATTTCTGACAGTTATTTTAATTACTTGAAATAGTGAAGGATTAAAAGTCCGAGAATATTTAATATTTTTTAGATGACTATGAGTTTCTAGTACTAAACTATCAACAAATCTGGAAATTTAAGTGTCTATTACTTTGATTTATGCTGAGTATGATATACTGCTTATTAAGTTAAAGCTAGGTGAAATTCAATCTTTTTAGTAATAGAGTTTGTGCCTGAAAGTTAACCCGGATTCTTGTAATCGTAGGAAATGTGGTTGCCTTGCTTCATTCTTTCTTCAGTAACCTCCCTCAAGAATGGCTAGAAGGGACCCATGTTATCATCAAGCAACTTCGGCCAGTAACATCAGTTGCAATGTTGAGGATAGCATTCCGTATAATGGGTCCAGTCCTTCCAAAACTTGCCAATGCTCATGCACTTTTCAACAAGGTACCGAAAATCATCAATTTTATAATCTTAAGAAAACTTTCATGTGTATGTTATCCTTTTCTTTATGTTATAAACTGCGCGTGCTTGTTTCTTTCGGGTATTAATGTTTTTCCTCGTAACTTTCGAAAAATGCTACAGACCCTCGCATTACTATTAAGTATATTGGTGGATGCATTTGGAAAAAACTCGCAGACACCAATTGCTGTTAATGCATCCGAAATAAGAGATCTTATTGACTTCCTGTAAGTTCTAGTCATTTTCTCTTTTCACAAGTTTTGAAATCCTGTTCTTCTGCCTCCCCACTTATTTCTTGATACCACTTTGTGTTCAGCCATCATGTCGTCCATTATGAAGGGCAGGGAGGGTCTGTGCAAGCTAGCAGCAAACCTCGACCAGATGTTTTGGCTCTCATCGGAAGGGCATCAGAGAGTTTGCGTCCGGATGTTCAACATCTGCTTTCACACCTAAAGCCCGATGTGAATTCTTCCATTTATGCGGCATCTCATCCGAAGATAGTCCAGAATACAACTTAGGTGCAAGAGTATATACTCTGAACAAATCAGCACATAGCTCTATTTCCAGTTCTAAAATGGTGAAAGAGAAATATATCTTAGCCCGAATTCTTCATTTTAGAATTTCTCTGTAATCCATTTCATTTGTCTAGCATGTCAATTTCAGAAGTAAGCATCTCCATTTTATAGAAACTATTCAAACCTGCAAGATTGATACATTTTCCTTTCAGGATTGTTAGGTGTAAATGCATATAGTAGTGAACATGTTTCAACAGTAATTAGTCTCTGAACTATACAGTGATAACATAATTTAACAATTGTAAGAGTCCAGAGTTATGTATAAATTGATCTATGTTCTATCCATTTCTCACAAACTGTGCCAGAAAAGCATGATATATATATATATTGCATATCTTATGTAGCAAGTACATGGGTTGAGTCAAATTCAATTTGGAACAGTAGTGAGTGTTAAAATGCTGACAGAAACCTTTGTACTTGGTAATGTTTCTTCTTGTTTATGTAACAAATATGTTTTACACCATTTGAGGTTTTTTGACACTTTAGTTTGGTTTAAGGTTTATGCGAAAGAAGCGTCTATAAGTTTGCGGAGGGTAGGAAAAGAAATGCGATAGATGTGGATTAAGTGAAATGTATTAAAGATGAAGATGAAAAAATCTTGGTAAAGGATAATGATATTACGGAAAGATGGAAGATCGTCATTTTTCCGAAGCAACTCTTGTTTATTTCGGCGGCTTCCTTAACATGGTCAACCATCTTTTGTTTATCTCATTGGAATGCTTCATCAAGCTCCTTTGTGAATAATGACCTTCAATAACCATTTTTTCAAAGATGGTAGAAACTTTTGAACATTTTAAGTTTCATAGGCTCCTTCCATCTTTCACATGCTTCAACTCGAGTTTTAACGGTTCCTAAGTGCATGATTGAGTTCTTCAACAAGATGTTCTAATATTATAACAATGAACTTGAGTCTAATAAATAACATTGACTCTATTCATTCTCTTTTAAGACCAGATTTGATAGACTTATTTGTTGACGTGTAATGACCAATTTCTTCTCTACATCCACAACAAAAGTGGAAAATGTTGATGTTAATACTGCCTAAATAACACTCTCATATACATATATGTACATGTATATGGGAGTGTTATAGGTTGATTCACGACTCATTTGAGTTTATCTCTCATCTAAATTTTCCTTTGAAATTGTAGGGTTTATGATTATCCTATTAAGATGCTAATATATCTTTGTAATATATTTATCCATTAGTAATAGTCTCATAATATGGAAAGATAATATTATTGTTTATGAATATCACCACATCATGATAAATCCTAATAATATGTTATATTTATTGCCATAAATACATGTTATTTGGATTGTGAAAGCATAACTTATCGATCTCTTGGAGCCTATGTGATATATTGGGGTTTATTATGTGATGTCTTTATCGATCTTGTATTCGGTTTGCTCACTGATTGTAATTTGGTTCGAGTTGCGAGTTCACATACCAATCGAAATAAAAAGTGCTAAAAGACAAGCATAATATGTCCAATGTTCATTAAATATTAAATTTAGAGAAACTTCAAAAAAATGATAAGTTAATTATCAAATTTTAAAATAGTCAAGTAAACCAAATTAAAATCTTAGTTTATTTGAAAAAAATGTATGATCAAGCTTTCAGTTTAGCTCATTCACTAAAGTTAAGTTTGAATAATCTTATTTTTCTTTAAGTCAAATTTGAATTCTAATTAGTTGATTTAATTTAATTCATTAACTCCACTAATTATATTTAATTTTTTCCTTTTTCATTTTTTTCTTACATAAAATTAAGTTATATTTTGAAGTCTTCAAAATTCATAAATCTCCTAACTTAATAATTCAAAATTTTTGAAGTGCCATATTCATTATTTTTTTATTTTTCTCTTGATTATTATTCTTTCAATCTTATCTTTGAATTGATGTTACTCCCATAAACATATATCCAAATATTTGTGAAACTAACATCATCAAAACGCAAAAAAAGTATGAGAAAAAAAAAATATACTTACACTATCACTTTATTATCCATATTAATGTTTAGTTATATTTGACTTTTCAAAAAAATAATATAAATGATTGACGAATAACATAATAATTGTGTACAAAATATTTACACAAAAAATACATAAATATCATGCTCAAATTCAAAATTTTAGTAGAATGGGTAAAAAAAGAATGAAATTAAAAAAAAACATCTCCTCCAACAAGTTTTCACCCTTTGGCCAATAGAATGTGAAATGTGTCACATCCTAATGACTCATTCCACCTTATCATATCCCCACGGCGCACGTTAGTCCCTTATCCCCCACCTAAGCGGTGGTGGCCTCCTCATCCATCTAGATCTCAAATTCAGCCGCACACTCCTCCCACCTCACCCACCCCACCAAACCTAACCCTTTAATTATGCTCCTTTTCCCATTCACCACTCTCTCTTCCACCACCACCACCATCATCATCACAACCACCACCAACCCAAATCAACAATAGCAATAACAATAACAACAACAACAACAACTAATTCTTTATCCTTAACCACCTTGTTTTGTCTTGTGTGTAACTAATTCCCTGCTATCTTATCCTTTTGTCACATGGATCCAACCTTATCTCCAACTTCCCCAACAAACACCTCCCCACCTTTTGCTGTCCCTCTCCTGCCTGCCCCACCCCTCCCGCCTCCCTCCACCTCCCGACGTCTCCCTCCTCCCTGCTGGACCCCCGAAGAAACCTCTGCCCTCATCGACTCCTACCGCCATAAATGGTACTCCCTCGGCCGAAGCAATCTCAAGGCCACCCACTGGCAGGAGGTTGCTGACGCTGTCTCCGCCGCATGCCCCAATGTCTCACCGCCCAAGACTGCTGTTCAGTGCCGCCATAAGATGGAGAAGCTTCGGAAGCGTTATCGGGCTGAGATCCAGCGTGCTAGGAACCTTCCTGTCAAGAAATTTAACTCTTCGTGGGTCCATTTTAAGCTTATGGATTCCATGGAGAAAGGTCCGAATAATAATAACGATGATGGTGATGATAACAAGGATGATAGTAATAATAATAATAATGCTGATTTTGTTGATGTTGATGAGAATGATGGTGAGGATGATGAGGATCAGGATTTGATCCACGCGAATTCGCTGTATAAATTGCGTAGGAATGGAATTGATAGTGGTGGTAGAGGTGAAGGAGGGTTTCGGATTCGGATTCCTAGTGGAGTTAGTGTAGCGAAACCTGATTCGAGGTTTTATCCGAGATTTAGTGATGAGAGAAGGAACCCTAGTTCTGGGTATGGGGGAAAGGGTGTGAAAGAGGGAAGTGTGTTGGGGAAGAGAGAGAGGGAGAGGGAGAAAGAGAGGGATCCGGTGGAGGAAATGGTGAACGCGATTAAGGTTTTGGCAGATGGGTTCATGAGGACAGAGCAGATGAAGATGGAGATGGCGAAAGAGATCGAAAGTATGAGGATGGAAATGGAGATGAAGCGAACCGAGATGATTTTAGAGTCACAGCACAGGATTGTCGAGGCTTTCGCTAATGCTGTCTCTGAGCAGAAGAAGAAAAATAAAAGGGTACCATCATCACCCGAATCATAGACACCGATGTGATAAAGGTTTTAAATTACGGTTGCAGTTGAGTTATGCAATCATGGCTCGATAATCACATCACGTGATGCATGCAATTCGGAATTTAAAACCTCGAACATGATTGAGATTACTTACTTTTGCTGTTTTTGGATAATAGACCTATGATATAATGTGAGTTTTATGTAGTTTAGTTTTATTTTTACTTAGTAGTAGATATATATAATTCTCTGTTCATCTGCACTTTTTTTTCAAGTAACTATTGGATATTTGAAGCTTGGGTGAATGTAGCTTTAGTATTTAATTTTTCTAGTGATAAAACATGCTTTGATGTTTCTTGTATTTTGAAGTAAATTATTCATCCGAAGTGTGGAACAGAGTTGTAATGATCTGTGACACAATCATTATCTTTGTCAAAATTGGTATCTATGATTTAAGGTTTTAGCAATGTTTATATTTGTGTGTATCATATTCTCAGAATTTAGAACCAGGATCTGATTCCTAGGACATTATTTTTGTGCTTTCTGAATCTCTGTTGAATATTCCTGATTTCATGTTAGGGTAGGGATGACAATGGTTACCCAAATAGTTATATCCACACTTCGTCTGAGTTTGTATTTTTGGACCTGTTGGTAATTGGGGTTGGAAATTTTAAAACTCGTTGTTGAGTAGGTTCGGGTCTGGGTAATGGGGTACTGAGATCTGCTGGTACTTGAACCTGCAATTCAAATATCCTTGAATAATTACAACTTTTATAGTTGTTAATATATAATTATGATATTCTGTTGATTAAAGAGTACTTGCTGAATAATTTTTTCATAATAACATTGAAGTAGTTTGTTTGAATAAAAATAGTTGTGTTTAATTGACAATTTAAAGTTATGTATTCGAGTTTTATAATTTGTTTTATTATTTGAAATAATGGAAAGATTAAAGGAAATAGATGTACAATTACATAAGTTGTTAGAAATTGTTTTTAATACTTTATGAATTTGTGGATACCTATTAGTGTTGTGGATTTAATATGTATACACTGACAGTTTAAATATTTTTTACACTGTTAGTAAACTATCTATCATTGATTTGTTAACCACCATTAACTCTCAAATAAAAGTAATACAAATTAATTGTGGATGGTGTGCTGACAGTATAAAAAACTTTAAACCTCTTCTTAGGATTTAATATGTATACACTGACAGTGTAAGTATTTTTTACACCGTCAGTAAATCATCTATCATTGATTTGTTAACAATCATTGATTCTCAAACAAAAGTAATACAAATCAATGGTCAATGATGTGCTGACAGTGTAAAAAACTTTACATTATCAGTGCAAAGATTTTAAACTCCTTTTCTTATAGTTGTTTTCCCATTGTCAGTGCACACATTATAAACTCATAAATGGGAAAACAACTATAAGAAAAGCAATTTAAAATCTGTGCACTGACAATATAAAGTTTTTTACACTATCAGCACATCATTCACCGTTGATTTGTATTACTTTTGTTTTAGAGTTAATGGTAGTTAACAAATCAATGATAGATGATTTACTGACAGTGTAAAAAATACTTACACTTAGTGTGTACATGTTAAATCCTAAGAAAAGTATAAAATGGATGTATTAGAAAGAAAACATGAGTAATACTTTGATGAGGAAAATATGATTGATTATTGTATTCAGGATCATGTTATTAAAAGACCTTTCTAAGGATATAGTTCAATAGAGAACATAGTTGAGTCATTTAAGTAATATTCTTTGATGTATTGAACCTATTTGAGTATTTGTATGGATGAATCAAAATTAAAGTGGTAAAGAGTAAAACTAATATGGTTTATCATTTTAAAAAATTAAAAAGGATGAATTTGAAATTGGAAGATGAATTTAATTTTTTTCTTGTCTAAATAAAAGTGATGCAAATATTATGCTTTCTAGCCTTTACCATTTTCGACCTTA
The DNA here is from genome assembly GCF_001865875.1 of Lupinus angustifolius. NCBI lineage: Eukaryota > Viridiplantae > Streptophyta > Magnoliopsida > Fabales > Fabaceae > Lupinus > Lupinus angustifolius. The sequence continues at coordinate 35,838,497 of NC_032009.1, read as the reverse complement.
CGAAAAATAATTATCGAATTAAATTTTATTTCAATATGAGAAACAAGAAACAAAAAAAAGGCCATTTAGTAATTGAGATATTTTATGTACTTAATTAATTTAGAGATGAATACGCATTGGTTGAGTTAAAAGGGTGTGCAAGACTGTAATAATCAAACTAAAAACAGGTTAAGGGCATTTTTTGGGTTCAATTTTTGTTATACTTTATTTTAAAAAATATATATGATATTTAAAGAACTGAATTTTGAAAGCAAGAAAACAACAACAATAAAAGATGTTACAAGGCTTGATTTTTGGTGAGCAATGATATTATAAAGAGATAATAATCAATTTAGTCTTTCAAAGATTACGGTATTATCAAATTAAAATTCCAAAGAAATTTATCATCATATTTGTTGATGGGGTATAATTCTACATTTTTAGAGATGCTACCTTCAAAGTTGATGTGCATGACCCTTATAGGTCTTTAACCGATGATACATTCTGTCCCACAATATTATGTCACTTAATCTGTCATGAGTTGTAATTGGTTAAAAAAATAAATAACACTTAAACTTTTAATTTAAATGTATTTTTTCATTCAACCACAATTCATGACATATGGAGTAATATAAAATGTGGGAAATAAGATGAGTGAAAATTGAATGACATGGATAATGAAATTTGTGCCTATGCATGTAGTGTGAGTGTGATTGGAAAAGGGAAATCATTGTAGTGGGGAGTCAAATAAAGAGACAATTGTGTTGTTTTTTTCCTACAATTATATAGGTAATCAATTATGATTGGAAAAGGAATCATTCTAAGTAAGTTGAATATTAAATTGTAATGCTAATTGAAGTATTCTAAGTAATGTTGATGGGTATCTTCTGTTTTTGTATATGTACTAAAACTTATGATTGATCGGAAAAATATTTAATTATTAAAATTTTAATTTCAATATTTTTTTTCAATCAATCACAAACAATGACACATTTTATGGGACAACTGTTCCTGTCTAAAACCGCAAAGTATTAGTAACCTTGAGAACTATTATGGGTAGGAAGCATGTGTTGAAATTACAACCTTGGCATAGTAATATTTGTATGATCTCATGTCAATATGATGATGGATGTAGCATGTAGTTAGCATAGTCTTATTTGGATAAAAAATTGATAGTACTTGTCCTTATGATTAAATGGTAAGACTCAACTACTTTCATGAGATATAAGACAAGTTTGATGAACATATGAAAAGAAACAATGTACAATTGTATGCATAACTTTAAATAATAAACAAAGGTAATTTCATATATGCAAATTTTGCTAATAATTCATCATACTTTTTTCTTGTTATTCTTGAATAAGTATTTTTTATATTTCATCCTATTTTATATTTATCTCATTCTTTGGCTATATTCTTGAATATTGTTATTTTTGAATAAATATTATTCATATTTCGTCATATTCTAGATTTCTATCATAGTTAAACCAATTAGATTTATGTTAGTTGATGATATGCATTCATAGTGACAGAATATTGAGACCTATTTTGAGGATGTTTTGTTATATATATATATATATATAGAACATTTGGTTGTAATGTGAATTGTGTGTAGATTAATGATGGCTGGAAGTGGACGTGGATATAATGCTTTATTGGTTCAGATTGTAGCTATTCTGAAAAACATAGATGAGAATACACAAATTCCGAATTAGAATGTCTTGAAATATATTGTATCATATAAATAATAGTGTATATGGATATGAGAGATTATATTGGTTAGTTAGTTTTGGTGTTTGGTTAGTTAATTTTTTCTTCCCTTTATGTAAAGTATTCAATGTAACTTTGTAAATCATCAATTCAATAATCATTCAATGAATAATTTTCTCATTATTTTTTTTTTATTTTATCAAAATTCATGCATGACTCTACCATTTTAACATAATGTTATCTAGAATCCTAATCAACGTTCAACCCAAAATTAATTTGAGCTATGGGGTGCATTAATGCACACAAATTAGGGAAACAACAAACATTTACTTGGGAAGCTTTCAAGAGAAAGTTTCTTTAGAATTGTTTCCATTATTTTAGGAAGAATGAGTTGGAAATATTGCGCCTAGAGAGTGGGAACATGTTAGTGGGGGAATATGCTACCAAGTTTGAGAAATTGGCTAAGTATTTCTCCTATTTGATTGAAGCGTGTTATGTTAGAGATTGGTTTGAAGCCTGGCTAAAGATGATGTTTGGTCATTGTCATGACCTGATTTTTGGTTGGAAGATCGGTTCTGCGACTTAGAAAGAGACGAAATCGATTTCTATCTTTCCAATTAATTTGGAGTCACCATTACGTTTTTTGCGGTTAAAACATAGAAAACTCTTTATTGTGCCCAATTTGAATAATATGGTCTTTTATACTTGAGTTCTGAGCTCGGGAGTCGATTATGAATCGAGGAAGATATCAACATCTTGTTCGTCAGTATTAAAACGGTACTCTCGCCAATAACATGGACTTTTTACACCCCTAAAAATTATTTAATGAACCAAAATATTTTATTCTTTATTTTTGTGTCTTATAAGAGATTAACTTGCTCCTCCATATCCTAGGTGCAATAGGATAATCAAGACCACGTAGTTTTGGATTCTCTATTGCAATGCGAGACACAAATATAAAAAATAAAATATTTTGTTTTGATAGTTAAATTTTTAATAATAGTTTAAAGGTATAAAAGTCCATGTGATTAGCGATAATATCATTTTAATATGTGTGGATGAAGTGCTAATACATTCCCCAATTCATAATCGACTCCCGAACTCAGAATCTTTGTTCAAAATACCATATTATCCAATTTGGACATAATAGAGAGTTTTCTACCTTTTAATCGCAAAAAACATAGTGACGACTCCAAATCAATTGGGAAGGGTATAAATCGAGTTTGTCTCTTCTTAAGTCATAGGGACGATCTTCCAACAAAAATCAGGTCGTCATAGCTGGTGGCTCCATTAGGGAGAGGTAGAAGTCGAGTTCGCATTTTCATAAGTAGCAGATCTAGTCTTTCGGCCGAAAACCAGACTGCATCAAGAAATAAATATGTTCCAACCATTGTCAACAAGTGCATGATGTTTGAAGAAGATATGAAGAGGAGAGATATTTCTTTGATGCATGCAATTAGTTAAAGAAAATTTGGATTTCATAGGCACCAAGTGCACAATTCTCAACAATTGAAACCTATTGCTACTCTTGATGGATAAACATTGAGCTCTCCATATTTGTGCAACAAATATGGTCACAACCACTTTGGACCAAGTTGATTGCCTTAGACCAAGAAATGGTTGTTTCTTTTGTAAGAGACCTAAGTATATCAAAATGAACTTCCAATTAGATATTTTTTAATATTAATGTTGTAATAGGTGCAAGACCTAAGGTAACATGAAGAATTTTTACCATGAGTGATGTTGAAGTTATAAAGGCTAGGGATATGATTGAAAGTACATGTCTTATTAAGGAGGTTCTTTTATTTGTCTTGTTTGATTTAGGTGTGAAACACTCTCTTATATATAATGATTCCCACTCTTTGATTTAATTGTCTTTACCCTTACTATTGCACTTGTGATAGATTCAACTTTATTTTTTAGTGTCTCACTCTTATAAACAATATAGTATTTTCTTGATATGTTTATCTTTATCCCAAATAGATGTGATCTTAGGGATCGGCATGTTTATTTTATAATCAAGTTATCCTAAACCATTTTTGATAAAATGATAGTTTCTAGTGCATCTTGTGAAACCTTTAACATTCCTAATATTTAGATGTTCATGCATGCAAATGAATTTAAGGCTTCCATCAAAGAGAAAATGCTTGTATAACTTTCTGACTTTTTATCTCCTTCCAAATAAGATAGGAAAATGTATGTAAGCGCTCCATATTTCATGGAAACCTTAACTTCATTGGAAGACATGAATCTCTAGTTATTAGGTTTGTCAAAGGTCTCATTCGATTCACTAAAAAATATATTTTTATCAAAACAGTTCAAGAATATATGACTAATAAATAATTGGTAATCTCCAAAATCAATCTTTTTGGGATAAAAGTAATAATATCAAATCTATCAAAAAAGCTTTATTGTTTATAATAATGGGCACTTAGAAAATATAATTGAAACTAGTAGTGGTAGAGATAATCAATTTAAGGGTAGGGAATCCATTGGGAACCTTAGTTATTTCACACAATCACAAAATGTAAAAGAGTGTGAGATACCCAAATAAAAAATAAAAATAAGGGAACATCATTACTAAGATATGTACCTTGAATAAATCCTCAATCCATATAGCCTCAACACCATTTATGATAAAAATCTCTTTCTATTGCCTTGAACTTAGCATCATATTTCTCCATAGAAGAGTTATATGCATGAGGTTGATAAATATTCTTCATTCCCTTTGAAAGCTTCCAAAGGGAATGAAGAATATTTATCAACCTCTATAATGCATGTATCTCTTCTATGTCATGACTACTCTACTATGTCTCTAAATTGGAATTGGAATGAAAATGAAGAATAATATTCCAATAATATAATGGATGAGGGGAGCAGAGTTAATATATAATAATAATAAAATAAAATAAAATATTTTTTATATATAGTAAAAGAAAATATTTTAATATATATAACAATAAAATAATATTTCTTAATATATTTATATGATTTAATAACAATTTTTCACAAACCACTTTTAGAATATATAGATTCACTCTGCTAATCTAACCAATAAAATTAAATAAAGTGGCAAACTTATTTGATTATAAACATTTTAAGATCAACTAGTCATCTAAAAAAGCTTACTTATTTAGATAAACATGTCAAATATTTTGACTCACATTTGAAAAAAAAATAGAAAAATGAATGTGTTATATACATGTCCTTATTAGGCAATAAAAAGACAAGAGGAATTTAAAACTTTAGGCAATAATATATTAACACTTTGATATGAGTCTGAGAAGAAAACATAAGGGAACACATTAATCCATCATGATTTGAATATAATAAACTTTGATATGATGGATCTAGATGTCACTAAGATCTTCTAATTATTTTTTAATTTTTAATTTTACTCAATACTTTTCTAGATATCAATAAGTGATATTGTAACTCAAATCTTATGCAAATCTTAAATTTTATTGAAATCTTTCTATATACCAATAACATATCACCTAACTCAAATCTTAATTCTTATTGAAATTTATTTATGGATTACCAATAAGAGATTTATGTATATCCACTTTCGAAGAATGCATGGGGTTGCAACTCTCGTATCTACACCACAGACAGCAACACTCGTGTTTACACTACATCTAATCTCAAATAATTATTTTTATGAAAATAATTAAACGATTCACTTTAAGAAATGTGAAATATAAAAAAACTATGTATCATCTTAAAGATACATTTAAAAAAGTACTGCCAATTTTTATTTTGATTATTTTAATTAGGATATATAAGTAATTTTTAATTTTTATTTTGATCCACTATATATTTTTCTTCTCTTTTTTGTGTATTTTATATTGTGTTTTCTTGTATGTTTTTCTTGTATTTGTTGTCTCTTTGTCATGTGCTCAAGCCTCTATTTATAGGAGTGTTTTTGTTGGTGTTATTAAACTCGGACTGATCAATGACTCAGTCAGGATACTGAGTCAATGAGTCACTAGTTTAATTAGTGGATCAATGGTTGGATTGGTTAACTCGGTTTGCATTAAAAAAGTTCAAATATATTATGTTACAATATTTAATAATGGCATACTCACAATTTAAAAAATTATCATGCGTAATTAAACAACAAAAAAATAACATTTTACTATTATAAAATAACACAAGTAAGTTTATAACATTATCAAACAACATAGGAAACTTCACACTTGAATAATCCACTGACTTTCTAAGATTGCCTTCTTGTATCTTGTTACCTTTTTTAAAGTACTATTCTAAATCAAAGATCAATAACATGAGTGATAAGTGTTCATGTCATATGCCAAGGTATTGTTGAGTGAACCAACATTAGAAACTTATGAAGGGCTAATCACCCCCTTGTGGCATCTAATGTGCCTTATTATAACCTTCACAAAGATGATTTAAGAAGAGCTCATAGCATAAATAAAATAGACCTCTAAGTCCTAGCCTTTTTCAGCATTACAAGTTTTTCATTCATTAGATGCTATTTGAAAAGAGATAAGAACATTCTTTATGCTCATTGAACAATTTATATCTACAAAAAAAATAAGTAAAGAGACAGTTTCATCAAGCAGGCATAATAACTCAGCCTAAAACTTTCTGATGCTCAATGAACCTTATGCAATTGCAATGAAAATGTTGGACAAATAATATAAAGACAGAAAATCCCACATAAAAATTCATCTACCCACTTATCTCATGGAGAAAGTCATTTCTGCATAGGGTACCCCCTCCCCCCAAAAGGACTACTAGGCAAATAATTCCTCCACCCAACCTAAACAAGGACACAATGAGCATTACTATCTTCTAAATAAATTTCTCTAACTTCCTTGATGTAATTGATTTATTAGGTGACCGAAAAGTTTCCGACCGCAAGTTAGAGCTTTTAAGAATCTCGTTCAGAACGGCTTCCCCTTTCTCCAATTGTATAGACTCCAAGGTCCATCCCAGAACATCAGCTGCAAGCCCAGCTTCCAAGAGACTCCCTGGCTCCTCTCCACCTTCATGTATTAGCTGCCCGATCTCATTCAAGGTGGCTACACTCTCGGTTACAGCTTTGGCGAAAATCCGGCCAAGAAACTCAGCTGCTCTGGGGGCATCATTAACAGCATCCTCCAATGCACTGAGAACAGATTCAAACCTAGCCGAAATATGAACAAATAATAAATAACACGGCAAGCTTCTTCACATAAAAAAACTGAGTCATCATATAAAATAAATCTCACCCTTTGACGAGATGGGCTTGGCTCAATGTACCATCCTGAGATTTCACAAGGTGGACTAGTAGTTTAGCTAAAAGATCTCTTTCTGTGTCCTTTCTCTCAAATGAGTCTGTGACCCAAAGAGAAACCATAGAAGGGTGAAAGCTTGGAGAGTTCAAATCTTTGATACATAATGAAACTTCCTTCTCATCTCTAGCACTGAAAATTTCAAAATACCCAGTAGGAGAATTATATGACAAGATAATTGGGAAATAAAGTCACCAGTGTGAAAAAAGGAAAACACAATTGACGGTGTCGGCATAGATAATCAATTTAATTTTGCTCCCATTGGGCCATCAATAATAACTAAATTCATAAGATAAAACTTTATCATGATCCCCAACATCTACAGGTAAGTAACCACATCACAACCACTAAAGTGTGAAATACTGTAATTGCCCCCATACCGTTCCATTGATTTAGGACAAGACTGTATCAAAATGCAAATAAATTATAACAACCAAACCTTAAATCCCTCGAGGTAGGGTCGGCAAAATGCAAATAAAATCCTAGATTAAATATGAAAAGATAAATTTGTGTCACAGCTCTTCAAGAGGTAAGAAGCTCAAAATGCAACATGCATTACACAAATCTACAGTTCATGAATGAAGGTTTAAATAGAAAAAGAAAGTAAACAAGATAGGTTAACAGTAAGTAGCTAAATCAACTGACACATATTGAAGATATGATCGCAAGAAAATAAGACTATAAAGAGAAACATTCAATGCATAAAAGAAATCCTCATTAATGGATTAAATCTTATTCACATTTATACACTTTATGATCAATTATTTCTTCAACGGTATCAGATACAACCATCTGAAAAGAGACAAGACATTTCCCCCACTAGTGAGAATCTTCTGTCAATTCACATATCGCTAGACAAAAATTGCTTGCCATGCGCTACAAAACTTATTTGATTGATTTATGATGTTTATGGAATCATTCAAAAAGTGACCAATATCCCCCAAGCATATTTGTTTTCACTAAAATACCCGAGGAAGGTAGTCACTTGCGGATAGTGGCTGACCCCAAAAACACTAGCAGGACAGCTGCTACAGATAAGAAAAATATATCAAAGTAATTTATAGTCTACACATATAAACACACAAAAATGCAAAAATAGATCATATTAAAGACATTTATAATTAATTATCAAGATAAGAGTATACATATTCTAGAGATGATCGAATTTGGAGGCCATAACAGAGTTATATCTTACAAAATTGAATCACAAGAAGATGATGTCAAAATTGTGTTCAGTCAGTTTGGTAAGAGAATCAATAGAGATCGTGGGGCATATAATTAGGGACCAAGGGAAAATCCTGCTGAGACAATGTATGTTCATGAATTAGGAAGCCTTGCAATTTGCTATATGCTGATGAAGAGCATGTAAGCAATCAAACATGTATGTTGGAATTAGTTAGAAGAAAGAGAATAAAGAAAGGTAGAGCCGAGTAAAAGAGAGGGTGTTCATGTAAGAGAGGGTGTTCATGTAAGAACGAGAAATAAGATAACAGGGAAATTGGACATGTCAAATAAACAAAGAATAATACCTTAGAAAAAAATAAACTGAGTTCAATCTTTGTAGCAAAAATAAAAGTGGAGCATAGAAGTTAGAAACAGCACCAAGTGAAACAATACCTGTAATATTCTTTGATTGCTGCCATGGACATGTCCCACAGTCGCTCTTCTGGCTGTACCTTCTCTGAAGAATCATTCTGGGAGACTGCTGAACCTTGCAATTGAGAAGTAGGTGAAGTTGCAACAGGCATGTCGAGATTCCGTTCTACATGCCTCAAGTCTCTGTTACCATAATTTATATTACGCTCTAGAGCACTTGATTTATCAGAAGAACCTGGACCAGAAAACCTATCCATCATGTATCTTGATGAAGGATTCTCCCTTGAACTGTAAGGAGCATGCTGTGGTAAATTGCTATGACCATTAAGACCAGTAGCCATTCTATGAGAGTCTCCAGGGACAGGAAATCCCTCCGAAACTGATAAAGGTGAAATTACAGCCGATCCTCTAATCGACATTCCCCTAGCAAGACCACCTTGGGGACCCAGGGTTATAGAACCATCGCCTAAAATTCCTTGAGGCAGAGGAACTGACAAGGTCCTAGCCTCATAAGATTGCCTTTCCTCAAAACGAGCATCCTGAGAACCATATCCTCGAACTTGATTCGGTGGGCCACGCGGTCCACCCATCTGAACAGTAGGAGAAGACAACATTGATGATCCTCTTGGACCAAAATCCATGGGGTTCCTTCTAGCTGATGGATTGTTGCCTGGACCACGACCCATCCTACCGGCTTGAGCCTGAGCTTGCCTCTCTTGCACAGCATCTCTGTGTACCTCCTCAATCTTCTTTGGACCTTCAACTTTCCGCCTTTGTTGCCATTTATTCTTTCTCAAATCAATTGAGTCCTTCAACATGAACCTCATCCTAGAAGATAAGTTCATATTGTTCGATAATACCTTCATTCCTTCAAAATATGCATCCATATGTACCTTGGCTTTGGGATGGTCAATCATCTCACCAATAGTACTCATCAGTTTGCACAATGCTTCAATATCTTCCTCATCCGGATTCTGATACTGACCCAGTAACTTCTTGATGCACTCGTGCATTATCCTCTCGGTCAACATTCTTTTCTTATATAGTTCTCCAATCAATCTGATGTTACCTAACATACGTCTTCTAGCCTTGACTCTTCTCTCTTCCCTTTCTTCATCAGATTGTTTGACCTCTCCCTCATCAGCCTTATTGGCTTCCTCTTGTTCTTTTTCACCTCTCTCAAATTCCTCTTGACATTTGTTTAATAATAACCTCTTAAATGTAATCTTTTCATTGTCCTCACTGAAATCAGGCAACGCAGAAGCTAGATGTGAACAGAAGTTGGCATACATTTCACAGAAGGTAGGCTCCATCAGAGCCTTCTCAAAGATTTGTGAGATGACACCAGTGAGGGTGACTGCATTATCAATATTGACTGCTTTTACCTGTTCAAACAGTCTCTCAAAATTTTGTGGGGTTAGTTTGTTCAAGATAGCTTTCAGCTGCCTCTGCTTTGCTTGTTCCACATCCGAAATGTTACCAACTTCATACTTCTTCTCAGCTTTGTGCATCATCTGTAATGGAGTTTGTGGAGTTGTGGGTGAAGGAATTAAACCCCTATGCTGGAAGCTAGCAGAACGTTGCCACCTTTCACCATCAAGGCTATTTCTTTGTATTCCACCCTGATTTCCCATGGCTTGCATTGGCCCAGAAAGGATCCCTCCAGTCGGGGAACGAGGATTCCTTAAAACACCAAAATTGCTTCCTTGGCCAGCTCGAAATCCCGCGTTACCTCCAAAACCATCCAAACCAGGCCCAGAATGAAAAGCACCAGAAACTTTATTCCATCTCTCTTCCTCAATCATACCACTTCCACGGTGATCCATCCAAGCTACATTTCTTACGGGACTAGGATGTGAGTTACGCTCAATAACATGACCACTACTATTATTAGCGCTCATCAGACACTTAGCAATGTCTGCTGAGATTTCAAAACCTTCAGGAAGATCAGTGCATTTCTCCGAGAATTTCAAAAGGAAATCTCGAGAGTACTTATTGGCTGTACCTCCACTTTCATCGCTAACCTGTTGTGATTTATCAACATCAAGTGTTGGAGAAGAAATGTCAGCAGCATCCTCCCAATCAACAGGTTCAGCCTTATTCTCCCCACATTTCTCGTTTGATACAGCACCTGGTTGAGCAGTATCAGCAGACAACTGTTCCAAACTTCCAGAAGTAGAATCATTTTCCGTGATATCTGAACATAGGACATCTTCTTTCTTTTCCTCAGGTCCCTTGTATGGACTATAAAGATCAGAAGATAACCCAGCAGCATCTGCTTTCTGAAGAATCTCTTTTATTTTCTTCTTTCCTTTAGGTATAGTTTTTACCTTAATTGCTTCTGAAGTTTGTCTATCGTTGTTACCTGACACTGGATGAGACATTGAGTGACTGCCAACAATCTCCGAACTATCCTTGACATGTACTGATGTTGTTTCTGGAGGATCAGCAGACTCCAGATCTGACAAAAAATAAATTTAAAAAACGGTAACATTAGTAATTATGTCGTCATTTCTACTTAAAATGACATCTATAGAATTCAACACAGTAGAGGTGAAAGTGCCTAAATTATCACCTGTGCTGCAATTTGCAGATTCATCCTGTTGGTTTTGTACAGTCTTCAAGGTTATCGGCTCAATGCTTACCATTGCGGCATCTTGTTCAGTTTGTTTAGATTCTGTTCCAACAAAGTTTATATTTTGTTTGTATCGCTCAAAAGATGGTTTATCATTTTTAACAAAAAATTCCAAAATATCATGCTTTACTAGTTCACCTTGCAAATCAGATCCTTCAGCAGAAACATCGGCAGAGCATTTGGCCTTCACTTCAACAGCACCTGGAATGCCACTGCTGCTAGCTGATATAGTATCAAGTGATGATGAAAGAACTTCAACGTTGACTGCCACGGAATAGTTTGTTTTAGTTCCTGAAGGTTCGGAAACTCCATTATCAGATATACCACTGTCAACACCTCGAGAAGACACATTAGCCTCAGTAGGAGAGTTCACAGAAACCTGTGGGGGAAAACAAAAAATGCATACATTATAGTCGAGTAAACCAAGATCACATTATATACATGCTGCAGTTGACCTTTCTTCCAATACCTGATGCTGCAGTTGACCATTCTTCCATGGTTTATTCTGATCATCCTTCGGAGAGTTAGACCTGCTAAGAAATTCCCTCCTTCTGCCTTCGTTATTAGACACAACCGAGACAGAATCCTCACTAGCAGTTGATGAAGGAAGCGTCAAGGGAGTGGCTGTAAGCTTCTCATCAGATACAGCAATAGATGCAGAAGATTGATTTGGCAGTGAACCTAAAACTGAAGAGTTACTAGCTAAATTAGACTGGTGTGAAATGCTCTCTATACAAGTTTCAGATCCTTCTTGTAGCACAAAGGAGCTAGTATCACAAGATGCTGCTGAACAAGATTCACTATTTTGAACACCAGAAATACTGGAATTGGGCAATGATGAGCCCACAACAGCAGACGTGGCACTTGGTTCAATAGTTACAGAAGTTACACCAGATGGAGTTGATGACAGCGTCCTAGGCCCATTATGGGAACTTTCTGAATTATGTGCTTCAACACTGCCAATACTAGGAATGCTAGAGTTATTGACAGGAGGAGGGCCAAGAGATGATGAATTCATGAAACCTGCATTTTGGCGAGCATGGTTCACTGGATAATTAATTTTCGGTGATTGAGAATTAGGAGCTATCTGGCTACTTGTTGGTGGAAGAGAGTTAGGAGGTGGAAAATATACGGAACTTGTATTAAAGGAACTTGAATAATAGTTCATAGGATGAGAAGCTGCAAGAGATTGAACAGGCTGAGACTGAGAAAGCATGTTAGGATGTGACCTAACAGCAGATGCCCCACCAGCTGAATAAGCATCTGTTTTTTTATCAAGCCTCAGCTCTTCATGTGTCTCAGGATGAGTAATCTTCACTGTAGTAGTTTTTCTAGAAGTGGCAATTTTCCCTCGTTGCTGCTCTTCGCGTGTCTCAGGATGAGTAATCTTCACAGTAGTAGTTTGTCGAGATGTGGCAAAATTTCCTTGTTGCTGCTGAGGATATTGTGGGCTTATGCCAATGCCCGTGTTGCCTAACTGATGGGAAAGCTGATGACCCATTGGAAGATTAAAATTCATGTTTTGGCCTTGATGCATTATCCCCTGGTGATGCATTATCCCCTGGTGATGCATTGGATGATATTGAAGACCAGGAACATAAACATGTTGTTGCAGTTGGGCAGGATTTCCAATTGGCATAGGCATATGTATAGGCCTGTGGAGGGATGTTGTTGACATACCCTGAGGTTGAATCTGTTGATTAGGACCACCAAACTGTAAAGATGCCGGTGACTGATGATATGGCTTTGGCATTGAATTCCCAGTTACAGGAACAGAAGGCCTTTGAATCAGGCCTGCTGGGGTCAAAGCTGATGCCTGAGGATCTTTCCTTCCCTTAATTCCTATGTGAGTCCCCCCAGCATTAGATCGGCCAGTGCTAACTGCATCTTTCCCAGGTGGCTGCTGCTGCTTCGGAATAGGAGGTGTCGGCCCTAAAGGCACAGATCTATAAGAGTCCTGAGGAGCCTGAAAGTTCAGCAATTAGAACCATATGTTATAATTATAGGATTTATATATGGAAGGAGAAAAATGAATGCTTAAAATAGCAAACTATATTGATACTGTTTTAAATGATAGCATGGTTATGTGTCGGTGTTAATATTGTGATTGATGATGTGATTATATTTTGATACAAAAGACAACATTAATCCCTATTTATATTAATACTAGACTCCTAATTAAATAACACAGATAAAATAAAGTAATTTCAATCCTAAGAGATCTTCTACGATACTCTAAACAAATCTAAGATATAACCATAATATGATATATTCTCTCTATATTTAAGTATCATCTAGATGTTCTTTATAAGATAATTGAAGATATTCTGAGACACGTTTATGTATTCTAACACCATAAAAAACTTCCTTCGTAAAGAAAACACAAAAAGCAAGCTAAGACTTCAACTAACAAAGAACAGACACATAGGGAGTATTCCTTTGTCAGACCATTTCTAGTTCATATTAATATAGTATCTTAGATAATAACCTCTTCCTTCAGGAGGGGGCAATAGAATAAAATCTATATCTATATTGTAGTAGTGTGAAAATCATGGCGAGGTCAAAAGAATAAAAAAGCATACCTGATCATTCTTCTGCTCATCTATATTAGGTGGAGCTGAGCTAGTGCGCGCAGGAATCTGCATATGATAAACAGGAATATGATCAAGTTACACCACAAAGGACCTTATGCAATTAATTTATAAGAGTTATAAGAAACATACTGTCATCCCATTCATCAATCCAGGACTGATGGATCCAAATTGGAAAGAGAATGCCTTGGACGCATCTCCTGGTGCAACAAAAATATTCGGATTACATGAGTCTCAGAAATCACAATTAATATGCAGGCAATTAATCACTAATGATGAAAATCATTTTGCAACATGAAAGTTTACTATAAGCCGAGCTACAAGCTTTAAAAGTTAGCACTAATTCCATATCTTATGTACCACATCAAAAAACTGTAAGGTTAGCATACCCTTAGCCGGGGTAGTAGGGGCGGCTGAATCAGAACTCATGGGGGGCGTCCGTTGAGAACTAGGAGCTTTTGGAACAACTGTACTGCTCCTCTGTGCAGCAGATGGATTAGTTGTAACTGATGCATCAGGTGCTCCTATCATACCACGTTAATGATCAAATTAGACAGAAGGACAATCATAAGTTACCAAACAAACTTGATCACATAAATAACATCACCCTATTCTTCCATTAGAAGGAAGCAACACAAGTCCATTTAAGGTGAAACCTATAGGCACTAGCATGCATATAATTTTAGTGAAATTCATAACAAGAATAACAACCAAATTCTAGTCCTACTAGTTGGGGTCCGTTAGATGAATTGAACGACACCATAATGTTCGGTCATATATATCATGTTCATTGACAAAACATTAATCTAATTTTTTTCGTAATCATTTCACCTATGCTTTTTATTAGACTCCCTCTGTAAAAATTGAGCTAACCTGCACTTGGTCTACTCTCCATAGTGGGCTTATAATGATCTCCTCCACATATGTCCAAAACACCTAAGACATGATTCTACCATCTTTTATATAATAGGAGCACCCCAATTTTGTCCTTAATGTATTCATTTTTATTTATATTTTGTCTAGTGTATACACTCATCCAACACACCATTCCCATCTTAGCTACATTAAGTTTATACTCTTGTTGACATTTTACAGTTTCACATTTAGTATCATATAACATTGCAGGTCTTATAGTTGTGCAGTAAAATTTTCCGTTAAGCTTTAGTGACACCTTTACAATATAACCAAACACTAAAAGTCAAATAAGAGAATGGCATTTTTAAATAAATGAATAAATAATCTTCCTAAAGCTCACCATGTGATTGCGGTTGTACATGGGTACCATTCTGTACGGTACGGGCAGCCGGAGCTCTATTAGCCTCTATTGAGTTCACTGGGGTAGAGTTTACCCAAGATTGCCCGCCTTGTGCATTGATAGACTTCTTGTTAAAACTAGAACAATAAACACAAGAATCAATATAACAGAAAGAAAAGAAAACACTACAAACTTATAATGGAAGGAGTAACAGTGAGGCTCCCACCTAGTAAGGTTTGTATGATAAATATATGTAGCCTTACCCCTATAAATAGATAGGTGTTTCCCGAGTTTGAACCCATGATCACCAAGTCACAAGGCAGCAACCTCAACAATGTGTCAAGGCACATGCTTTATATTAGTTCAAAATAGAGTAAGTTATACAGACACCTCCCGTTGTCATGTTAAACTACACATAGTACCTCTCCCGTTTTTAAACCGACACTAATCACTTCTACTTTATATACATACATTTCAATAGGTACCCCATTGGGGAGGTGAGTATACTAAGGGGGTTCATTTGTTTAGACTATTTCACACCAAAAAAGTGATTCCTTTGATTGAAAAAACATCACTTATAACATTTATATGCTTGTTCTGTAACTTCTGTTACACTTTAAAAAAACTATCCGAATAAATAATCTGAACCTTTCAGCTTTCCTATTAAGGTAACTTTTGGATAATCACTTTTTTAAAGCAGCACTAAATCATCAAAGCCTAATCAACCCAAATTTACACTACCAAGTACCAACACAATTCTGAATTCAAAAATCACAAACCCCCCACATACTCAAAATCATAACTGAATTAAAAAAGAACAAAACTTTGAAAACCCTAACTTACCTCCGGTTAGAGGAGAGTGAGGCGGAGCCACCACCGGAAGTGGCCTTGACATAGGAACCACGGTGGTGATTGAAGCTGGAGGATCTCTCCGATTTCCGGTAAAAAGCTTCGTTCTTATCCGACTTTGATTGATTGAAGGACATATATTCCAACTCTTTGATCTCACAATTACTCTCTTTTTCTTCAAATAGAAAGAGAACCAAGAAACGGAAAAAAAAAACTAACTTTTTTGAACAATCTTCACTGCAATTAATAAAATAACTTAATAATTTGATACAAAATTAACACATTTATGGGAATGAAGTAGAGCTGAATAATAGAGAGAGTGTGAAATTAGGGTTTTGTTGTTGTTGTTGTGTGAAAGCAAAAAAATTGGTTATTGAAGAGTCAAAGAGAAAAGGTAGGTATTTAAGGAGATTTATGTTTCATTTCTTTTTTTAGTTAAAAAGGAATTTCATCTATTTGTAAATTATAATCAATCTTTATTACTTTAAATTTACCTTAAATTTAAAATATGTGGATCGATAGTGTAAAAAATTTATATTGTTAGTATATCATTTACTATTAATTTATATTATTCTTGTTTAAGAGTGAATTGTAGTTAATAAATAAACGGTGGATATAAAAAATACTTACACTTATACGTATTAAATCTATTTACTTTTGGTGTTTTGGTTTTATTTTGATGTTTTGCAATGTTAGTCCATTTTAATGTGAATGTGTTTGATAATGGAACATGTGTTGGAATAAGAGAAACATCAACTAAATTCCCTTTATTAACTTCGGATTCAAAAAATTAAAATGAATTAAAATAATACTACAATAAGAAGATAAATATATGACTTCATGAGAGGGTTAACATCAAACTTAGAAAGTTTGTTTTAGCATGACTTTTCCTTTGGTGTGGTGGTTAATGTTATATTAATTGTATTGTTATGAGTTTAAAATAAATGTGTTTTACCCTGTCAGCTATTTTTGTTTGTTTTATAGCCAATAATTGTTAATAAATCAACAGTGTATAATTTGTTGATAGTGTAAAAAATTTACACTATTATTGTATACATATTAAATTATTGTTATATATATTATTAGTTGTTATATATGTTACTAATTGTGCTATATGCTACTAATTATGGATTGTGATATTTTTTTATTTTTATGTACACATGAAAATGAATAATGTTATATATGTTATTAATTAATTGTTATTTTGTAATGTTTGATCTTAGAGAATAATAAAAGAAAATGAATAGAAAGAATTATTTTATTTTTTTCCTCTTTTGTTTGGTTGGATGGAAAATGAGAAGAGCGACAATATTATGGTTCAAATTACAAAAATGTCTCTAAAATAAAGAAAAGAGAAAAAAAATATTGTTTTATTATTAATTAAAAACAAATATTATAATTTTAATTAACATTTTCAATTGATATGTGTAAAGGAATGATTCATATGCTTTTATTCATCAATGATGTGGTGTATATATACACAAAAATTGTTCATATAATATATTATCAAATCTAAATAATATCTTTGACAAATTTAAATCAGCTCCTAAAATCTCTCATGATAGTTAACAGGTTCCTACAATATCTCCTAAGCATTAACAAAACTAAATATGCTCTAGATATCCTATTTACATAACAACTTAAATTTCCATAGAATAACAAATTTGGGACAAGAGATTCTTCTCTAGGTAAAGTTTCTTTTTCTCTTTTCATTTTCTCCTCATAAGTGGAGAGAAATAAATTCTTTGAACCCACCCACTTTTTTCCCTCTCAACCAAATGGGAGAAATTTCTGATTCATCTTCAACAAGTTTTCTCCCTCTTTTCTATAACTCTACCCTTCCAAAGGCTTAGAGTTAACAACTCCCACTTACAAAATTTCAGGTTACAGAATTAGCCACTTACATATTTACATCAGTGATTTCAAGTATGCTTAATGTACTCAAGTCTAAGTCACAACAACCAAAACAAATTAACAATAATAAGATTCATTAACTCAATGTTGAGTCTTTTATGATATGAATCAACTAGTATCAATAGACTGAAAACAAATTTACAATAAAATTATATGACCATAAATTTATTTGAACCTTAAAAATAATAGTAATAAATTGTTAACAATAATAACATTCATAATAACTAATTGCTAACAATAATAAGTATCTGACACCATTTTATTTTTTGGCTTTCAGATAACCTATGACAAGGTATTTATTATTTCTCAACATTCAATTGTTCAATATTATTAAGTGCAGATGAAATGATTCTTGATGCTCAATGATCAAGCAGGTATAATAACCCAGTCTAAAAATTTCTAATGCTCAATTGAACCTTTTTATAATTGCAGTGAGAATGTTTGAGAAATAATATATAAAAAAATCCCATATGAAAAATTCATTAACCCACTTAATCTCATGGAGAATATCATCTCTGCATATAAAGTACCTAATACCCAATCTAAAAAGGGCACAATGAGCATCACTATCCTCTAAATAAATTTCTCTAACTTCCTTGATGTAATTGATTTATTAGGTGACCTAAAAGTTTCCAACACCAAGTTAGAGCTTGAACGAAACTCACTTAAAACAGCTTCCCCTTTCTCTGATTGTATAGACTCTAAGGTCCATCCCAGAACATCACCTGCAAGCCCAGCTTCCAAGAGACTCCCTGGCTCCTCTCCACCGACATGTATAAGCCGCCCGATCTCATTCAAGGTGGCTACGCTCTCTGTTACAGCTTTGGCGAAAATTCGGCCAAGAAACTCCGCTGCTCTGGGGGCATCATTAACAGCATCCTCCAATGTACTGAGAACAGATTCGAACCTAGCCAAAATATGAATGAATAATAATTAACACGGCCAGCGTCTTTGAAGTAAAATAAATCTGAGTCAAATATCATAGTGTAAATAAATCTCACTCACCCTTTGATGAGATTGGCTTGGCTCAATGTGCCATCCTGAGATTTCACAAGGTGGATTAGTAGTTTAGCCAAAAGATCTCTTTCTGTGTCCTTTCTCTCAAATGAGTCTGTGACCCAAAGAGAAACCATAGAAGGGTGAAAGCTTGGAGAGTTCAACTCTTTGATGCATAATGCAACTTCCTTATCATCTCTAGCACTGAAAATTTCATTATATCCAGTAAGACAATTTACATGACATGATAACTGGGAAATAAATTCACCGGTGCAACAATAAGAATGGAAAAAACATTTGTTGGTGACAACATATGTAGTCAATTTAATTTGGCTCCCATCAGGCATGAATAATAACTAAATGCATAAGATAAAACTTTATCATGATGTCCAATATCTAAAGGTAAGTAAACAAATCACAACCACTAAAGTATGAAATATTATAATTGGGTCCATAACATTCCATTAATTATCAAAGTGCAAATAAATTCCTATATTAAATATTATTAGATACATTTGTCTGTCACAACTAACAACTATTAAAGAGCGCAAGAAGCTAAAAGTGAAACATGCCTTACACAAACCTAGCTGAGGAATGAAGGTCAACTAAGTAAACAAGATATGAAAATTGAGGAATATGAAAAGAATGCAGCAAAGTAGTTAATTCAACTAACACATTTTGAAGAAATCACAACATGGCAATAAAACCACCCAAACATTCAGCGCTAAAAGAAATCCCCATAAATGGATTAAATCTTCTTATTCACATTTGTACACAATTTTATGATAAATTATTTCTTTTGCGGTACCAGATGCCGCCATCTGAAAAGACAAAATACATTTCACCAACTACTGATAATCCATTATATCACAATACAGATTGCATAGCATACACCCCAAAACCTATTTGATTGATTTTGTTTATGGAATCATTCAAAAGAACTGGCCGGAGACTGGCAAGATTTTTAAAAGGGAACAGCTATGCAAAAGTTGTGAAGTTTCACATCTAGGCTGTAAGATCCACACTCTATAGGTATTTTAGTAAAAACAAACATATAAATATATATTTTTACTAAAATACCTAGAGAGGACATCTTGTCATTCTTTTCCTTCTCTTCTTTCCTACGTTTCCTTTCAGTAAACCACCCTATAAACAAAAAAGAAAGCCAGGGAAGGACCACTGAAAACCCAACAAAATCATGTAATTATAACAAGCCAAAAAACCTTATGACAGTGACTAAATTAATTTGAAAAACTCAGGAACATAATTTATATTTTTAAAATAATATAGAGGATATAAATGCTTTCCCTGATATGTTTAATGCTTTATGCTTATGGATAAAAAAAGTTCAATGCTGTGTGAGGCCATACATTCATAGAGAATGGGAACACCCACCCTACTTAACACAAAAAATATAATATGGACCAAAAATCTTGCTATCACCTGAGCAACAATTTACCTTGTTAGATTCTAGCCACATAAAAATTGGACTAGTCCAATATACAAATGATTGTACTTAAAAATGATAAAAAATATACCGTTATTGTAATCTTTGCAGCAAAAATAGAAGTGGAAAAAAGAAGGTAGTAACAGCCCTTCTGAAAAACAATACCTGTAGTATTCTCTGATTGCTGACATGGACATGTCCTGTAGTCGCTCTTCTGGCCATATCTTCTCTGAAGGAACATTCTGGGAGACTGTTGAACGTTGCAATTGAGCAGTAGGCAAAGTTAAAATAGGTCTGTCGAGATTCCGATCTACATTCCTCAAGTCTCTGTTACCATAGTTTATATTACGCTCTGGAGCACTTGATTGATCATAAGCAACTGGACCAGAACTATTAGGACCACCAATCATTCTATGAGAGTCTCCAGGGACAGGAAATCCATCCGAAATTGATGAACTCGAAATTACTGCTGATCCTCTAATTGACATTCCCCTAGCAAGACCACCTTGAGGTCCCAAGGTTATAGAACTGTCGGCTAAGGCTCTTTGAGGCAAAGGAACTGACAAGGTCCTAGCCTCATAAGATTGCCTTTCCTCAAAACGAGCATCCTGAGAACCATACCCCCGAACTTGAGTAGGCTGCCCACGCAGTCCACCCATCTGAGCAGTAGGAGAAGACAACATTGATGATCCTCTTGGACCAAAATCCATGGGGCTCCTTCTTGCTGATGGATTGTTGCCCGGACCCCGACCCATCCTACCACCTTGAGCTTGAGCTTGCCTCTCTTGCACAGCATCTCTGTGTACCTCCTCAATCTTCTTCGGACCTTCAACTTTCCTCCTTTGTTGCCATTTATTCTTTCTCAAATCGATCGCATCCTTCAACATGAACCTCACCCTAGATGATAAATTCATATTATTTGAAAATACCTTCATTCTATCAAAATACGCATCCATATGCACCTTGGCTTTGGGATGGTCAATCATCTCACCGATAGTACTCATCAGTTTGCACAATGATTCAATATCTTCCTCATCTGGATCCTGATACTGACCCAGTAACTTCTTGATGCACTCGTGCATTATCCTCTCCGTCAACATCCTTTTCTTATATAGTTCTCCAATCAATCTGATGTTACCTAACATACGTCTTCTAGCCTTGACTCTTCTCTCTTCCCTTTCTTCATCAGATTGTTTGACCTCTCCCTCGTCGGCCTTATTGGCATCTTCTTGTTCTTTTTCACCCCTCTCAAATTCCTCTTGGCATTTGTTTAATAATAATCTCTTAAATGTAATCTTTTCATTGTCCTCACTGAAATCAGGCAACGCAGAAGCCAGATGTGAACAGAAGTTGGCATACATTTCACAGAAGGTAGGCTCCATCAGAGCCTTCTCAAAGATCTGTGAGATGACACCAGTGAGGGTGACTGCATTATCAATATTAACTGCTTTTACTTGTTCAAAAAGTCTCTCAAAATTCTGAGGGGTTAGTTTGTTTAAGATAGCTTTCAATTGCCTCTGCTTTGCCTGTTCCTCATCTGATGTTTTACCCACTTCATACTTCTTCTCAGCTTTGTGCATCATTTGTAAAGGAGTTTGAGGAGTTGAAGGTGAAGGAATTAAACCCCTATGCTGGAAGCTAGCAGAACGTTGCCACCTTTCACCATCAGCACTATTTCTTTGCGTTCCACCTTGATTTCCCATGGATTGCATTGGCCCAGAAAGGATCCCTCCAGCCGGGGAACGAGGATTCCTTAAAACACCAAAATTATTTACCCCTTGTCCACGTCCAGAATGAAAAGCACCAGAAACTTTATTCCATTTGTCTTCCTCATTCATACCACTTCCACGGCGATCCATCCTAGCTACGTTTCTTCCGGGACTAGGATGTGAATCACGCTCAATAAAATGACCACTACTACTACTAGCGCTCATCAAAGATGCAGCAACGTCTGCTGAGATTTCAAAACCTTCAGGAAGATCAGTGCATTGCTCAGAGAATTTCAAAAGGAAATCCCGAGAATACTTTTTGGCTGTACCTCCACTTTCATCGCTAACCTGTTTTGACTTATCAGCAACTTCAAGTTTTGGTGTAGACATGTCCACAACATCCTCCCAGTCATCGGGTTCAGCTTTAGTCTCTCCAGATTTCTTGCTTGCTACAGCACCAGGTTGAGCAGGTTCAGCACTCAGCTGCTTCGAATTTCCAGAAGTAGAATCATTTTCTGCGCTCTCTGAACTCAGGACAGCTTCTTTCTTTTCCTCAGGTCCCGTGTATGCATTGTAGAGATCAGAAATTGACCCGGCAGCATCTGCTTTCTGAAGAATCTCTTTTCTTTTCTTCTTTCCTTTAGATGTAACTTTTGCCTTATTTGCATCTGAAGTTTGTCTATCCTTGTTACCTGACATTGGAAGAGACAGTGACTCACTGTCAGCATTCTCTGAACTATCCTTCACACGTATTGAAGTTGTTTCTGGAAGATCAGCAGACTGCAGATCTGACATGCCAGAAAATTCAGAAACGGTACCATTAGTAACTAAATTGTCATTTCTACCTAAAAGACACCTACAGAATCCAATGAAATAGAGGTTAAAGTGCCTAAGTCAATACCTGTGCTTTCAAATTCTGCACTGGAACTTGCAGATTCATCCTGTTGGTGCTGTACAGTCTTCGAGGTTATCAGCTCCGTGCTTACCATTGCAGCATCTTGTTCAGACTGTTGAAATTCTGTACCATCACAGATAATGTTTTGTTTGTAATCTTCGAGAGACGACTTATCAGTTTTATTTGAAATTTCCAAAATATCATGCTTTAAATGTTTAACTTCTGCTGAGTCATGAAGTTTATCATTCTTATGATTGTTCAAATTATCAGCAACTTGCACCCCAGTTTCTTCAACTGAAAGAGCGGAAACATCGGCAGAAGAGTTGGTCTTCACTTCATCAGCTCTAGGAACGCTACTGCTGGTAGCTGATATTGTGTCAGGAGATGATGGAAGAGCTTCAGCATTAACTGCCACAGAATACTTTGTTTTAGTTCCTGCAGGTTCGGAAATTCCAGTATCAGATACACCACTGCCAACAGCTCGAGAAGAGACATTAGCCTCTATAGGAGATTTAACAGAAACCTGTGGGGGGAAATAAAACAAAAACACATTATACTCAAATAAAAAGCCGACCTGACCTAATGGGACTAAGGCTTGGTTGTATTATACTCAAGTAAACAACGATCACATTATATACATGTTTATATATAATAATATACAATAAAGCACTCACAATACCTGATGCTGTAATTGACCTTTGTTCAATGGTTTATTATGATTATTCGTAAGAGAGATAGACCTACTAAGAGATTCTTTCAATTGGCGTTCATTATTAGACACAACCGAGACAGAATCGCCACTAGCTGTTGGTGAAGGAAGCGCCGAGGGAATGACTGTAGGCTTCTCAGCAGATACAGCAACAGATGCAGAAGATTGTTTTGGCAGTGAACCCGGAACTGAAGAGTTACTGGACAATTTAGACTGGTGTGAAGAGTTCTCTGTAAATGTTTTAGACTCTTTTTGTGGCACAAAGGAGCTAGTATCAGAAGATGCTGTGGAACTAGATTCTCTATCTTGAACACCAGAAATACTGGAATTGGGTAATGATGAGTCCACCAAAGCAGATGAACCACTTGGCTTAATAGTGACAGAAGTTACTCCAGATGGAGCTGATGACGGAGTATTAGGCCCATCATGGGAACTTTCCGAATTATGTGCTTCAAACATGCCAATGATAGGAGTGCTAGCTTTATTAACAGGTGGAGAACCAAGTGATGCTGAACTCATGAAACTCGCATTTTGCGGACCATGATTCACGGGATAATTAAATCTCGGTGATTGAGAAGTAGGAGTTATATGGCTACTTGTTGGTGAAAGAGAACTAGGAGGTGGATGATAGTGAGAACTTGTATTAAAGGAATTTGAATAATATTTCAAAGGATGAGAAGCTGCAGAAGGTTGAACGGGCTGAGACAGAGAAGGGGTTTTAGGATGTAATCTAATGCCAGATGCCCCACCATCTGAATAAACATCTGTTTTTTTATCAAGCCTCAGCTCTTCATGTGTATCAGGATGAGTAATCTTCACAGGGGTAGTTTTTCGAGGAGTGGCAAATTTTCCTCCTTGCTGCTGAGGGTATTGGGGGCCAATACCCATGCCTCCTAATTGATGGGACAGCTGATGAACCATTGGAGGAGTAAAAGTCAGGTTTTGGCCTGGATGCATTATCCCCTGATGATGCATTGGATGAGATTGAAGACCAGGAACAAAAACTGGTTGTTGCACTTGGGCAGGATTTCCAATTGGTATAGGTATCGGTAAAGGCATCTGAAGGGGTGCTGTTGACAAACCCTGAGATTGAATATGTGGATTAGGACCACCAAACTGTAAAGGTGCCTGTGACTGATGATATGGCATTGGCGTTGAAATCCCAGCTACAGAAACAACAGAAGGCTTCTGAATCAGGCCTGCTGGGGTCGAAGCTGATCCCGGAGGATCCTTCCTTCCTTTAGATCCTGTATGAATCTCCCTAGCATTAGATTGGTGGGTGACACCTGCGTCTTTCCTAGGTGGCTGCTGCTGCTTCGGAACAGGAGGTGTCGGCCCTGAAGGCACAGATCTAAAAGAGTCGTGATGAGCCTGAAAGTTTAGCAATTAGAAGAACCATACAAAAACTTGCATCTCTATCAAAAAACATAAAACTAATTGAGATTTCAACTAACAAAACACATAAAAAATGGTACTTGCCAAAGCAGTTTTTTAGCAATGGCAGCAGGTACGAGCCAAACCCCATACCTGAATGGTGAAACACAAGCAATTCACCACTGAGCTACATTGCATACTTTACTTGTCCGAACAGTTCTTATTCATGTTAAGATAGAAAGGTAAATTATATCCTCTTTCCTTCAGAAGAAGAGGACAGTGCAGTAAATCTATATCTATATTGTACTTCAAAAATCAAGGAAATAAAGGTCAGAAAGAGTACCTGATCACGCTTCTGCTCATCTATATTAGGAGGAGCTGAACTAGTGCGGGCTGGAATCTGTACACGATAAATAAGAACATGATCAATTACTCATCACAACAAACATTTATTTATTAGACTAATGGATCCCACAGCAGACATGATCAATTGATTTATCAGAAACTTACTGCTATCCCATTCATAAAACCAGGACTAATGGATCCAAATTGGAAAGGGAATGCCTTGGATGCATCTCCTGGGGCAGACATAAATATTCAAATCACATCAGTCTCACAAATCACAATTAATATGTAGGCAAATTAATATCTAATAAGGAATAAAGGAAAGTCATTTCGGAACATGAAAATATACAATGACCCAAGTTATAAGACTTAAAAATTAGCACTAAATTCACATCTTATGTACCACATAAAAATCTATAAGTTTAACATACCCTTGGAAGGGGTTGTAGGGTTGGCTGAATCAGAACTAATGGGGGGTGGCGGTTGAGAAGCTGGGGCTTTTGGAACAACTCTACTGCTCCTCTGTGCAGCTGATGATTCAGATGGCTTGGTTGTAAGTGGCGCATCAGGTGCCCCTCCTGTAATACCACATAATGAACGAAATACAAAAAAAATAAAAGCATAAGTTAACAAACATTTGACCACATAAATAACATCAGCATATAATTGATTATAAAGACAGAGAAACCTTCCACAAGTTCATCCACGGTAAAGCCTATACACACTGGCATGCATAATGAACAACCAAACACTAAAAATCAATTAAGAGATGAACTACATTTTAAAATTTAAAATAAATAATCTTCCTCAAGCTTACCATGTAGTTGTGGTTGTACGTGGGTACCATTCTGTACGGTCGCGGCAGTAGGAGCACTATTAGCCTCTGTTGAATTCACCGGGGTAGAGTTCACCCTAGATTGCCCACCTTGTGCATTATTAGGCTTCTTGTTAAAACTATAACAAGCAACACGAGAATCAATAACACAACAAGAAAGAAGAAAAGTAGTCTACATATAAAGGGATGGCCCGGGGCACAAGACTCCCACCTGGCGAGGTCTAGGGAGGATAAATGTACACAACCTTATCCCTGGAAAAGGGAGAGGATGTTTCCAGGATTTGAACTCGTTTGCACCAATGCTAACCCTCAAGTACTGGGTAAAAAGATAATAAGAGTCCATTGGTTTAGACTTCTTTCACACAAAAAATAAAAATAACTACATGGTTCACTCATTGACCTTACTTGCCACATAACTAATTCACCCTATCACATATCATGCACTGGTTTCATCTAATAATAGCTTAAAAAGTGGTACTACTTACAATGTACCAAGTACGCTGGATAAAAAGTGGTTACTTTGATTGAAAAAACATCACTCATAACTTTCATATGCTTGCTTTTAGTTGCATTTTTATTTATAAAAAAACATTAATCTGAAGAGAAAAAAACATCACTCACTTTTTGATAATCACTTTTTTTTAATCCTAAACTAGCCCTAAATGATGAAAACCTGATTAACAAAAAATCACATTACAAACACAATTCAACATAAAAAACTCACAAATCCCATACACATAGTGATAATGACAATTGGAAACCCTAAATTACCTCCGGTTAGATGAAAGTGAGGCGGCGGCGGCGCCACCAGCAGCAGCGGCTTTGACATAAGAGGCAGATGAACCACGTTGCTGATTGAAGCTAGTGGATCTCGAAGATTTCCGATAAAGAGATTCGTTCTTATCGGATTTGGATTGATTGAAGGACATATATTCCAATTCTTGAACACAAATCGATTGAAATGAGAGAAAGAGAGAGTGAGAGAGTGAAGAAGGAACGTAAAGAGTGAAGAGAATGGAATGGGAAGAGAGAGAAAGTAGAGAGAGAATGTAGAGAGAGAAAGTAGAGAGAGAAAGTAGAGGGAGAAAGTGAAGAGAGAGAGAGAGTGAAAAAGGGGAAATAGGTTTTAGAGATTGTTGCTGTTGGAATGGGTTGCGGTTTTTGTGACACATACGCACGCTTATTCCATTTCAAACCCTTTCTCTTTCTTTTTTATTTGAAAAAAACAATATTCACTATATATTTTTAATGTGATCCATGCTTTTTTTTAATATACAAAAATACAAATGAATTCTTTATTTAATTCATGATTGAAAATCCAACAGTCAACTTTCTCAACATTTAACGAGGTAATATAGACCTGGTTAAATAGAATTCAGCCCTACCCGCTCACCTATTATGGCATAATAATTGAATTTGAATAAGATTATGTTTCATTGGACCTAAATTTGCATTCAAGGATTAGACTTGATTAATATGTAGAGTCGGATAGACACCAAACATGACATGTCACATGGTTACTTACTTATTGTGTTTGTACGTGTCTCTATTCAAATGTATACAGAATAATGTTACATTTTTTGTCGAAAGTATTATTGATTCTCTAATTTTTTTCATCATATATACATGATTAATAATATATATATCATTTTATATGTGAAATTACAAATTCATAATAATGAATAATATTTAGAAAATTTTATCAAAAATGAGTATGTATTATACTTAATAGGGTCTTGGATCAAGTTCGAGTTTAAATGCTAACTTGATCGATAGTTATGATTGGGTTAGCTTTAGTTTAGGATCGAATTCGAGTTCAAAAAATGACTCAACGAACATTTAGGATCGAATTCAAGTTCAAAAAAATGAGATTAATGTTAATGAATTTGGTTTAGATGTGTAAGAATTCCCTCTATAGTTGTATAGGCTCTCATACCAATAACATATTTTGGTTGAGACATTTTCCATACAATTTAACTAAAGAAGGAGCGATTTTCATAATTAGTAGTGTGATCTTTTAAATAAAATATGGATGATGAATAAAATTAAATTAAACAAAATATAATACATTATGTAGATAAGTTCAAATAGTGTAACAGTCAACATATCTTCATTATTTTTGTTCGTTACAAAATACATCAAATATTATAACGAGATGTCATTTAAATCATTCTTATAATATACTGTAACAAGCCAAAAGTACTGAAGAAACATCATCTTTTATGCTATTTGAATTTATCTCCACAATATATTATATTTTGTTTAACTTAATTACACTCATCATTCTTATTTTATTTAAAACTTAAACAAACTCATACAAATGTGAAAACCCAATTTTTTTTCTTCAGATTCAATTATGTTATTTATGGAATACTTGAGTCTAATATATTTTTATAATGTATTTTTATCTATAAGCATTAAACAGTCTCTCATATAGGTCAAACCATTATTCTCAATATACATCTACTATGTAATAATATAAAATAATAATCATTACTATCGAGATAATATAAAATGAAAACTTTTGTGTATAATAATAGTAACACAATAAATTTTAAAAATAATAATATAATTATGACATAAAAATAAACTATAATTAGAAAAGTAAACTATGAATTGTTCTATTTTAGGACAAAAATGATAAAACAAATTTTCATTTATTTATTTTCCTTTACAGCATGGATATTTCAACAACAAAAAAAGAGATTCTACAATAATAATTTACCATATCTTTTTCATTTATCGTTCCCCCTGTTTTTAGTGTTTATCAAATGCAATTGTAGATTTAATCATACGTAAATTTAATTTCTCCATATATTTAAATTTTTTGAAAAAATTAATTGGTCTATATATTTTTCATTTAAATTATTTTAGTTTATGGGAAGGTGCCAAATTCAAACTTTTTCATTTATTTATTTTCCTTCACATACATATTTTCAAAGCAGGTCTTTGTCTATCTGAATAAGAATTTTAGATTTTTCTTCATTTATTTTTTCCAGTTTTCGATGTTTGACAAACTTGTTTATAGATTTAATTTTATTTTTATTATATTAAACCTTTTTCAAAATATTTAAAATTATAATGTTAGAATTATAAATTATTTAATCAAAGATTATTTTCATTTAAATTATTTATTTTAGGAGAAGATTAAAAATTAAACCTTTTTAATTTATTCCCTTTTCTTCATAAGATAGATATTTTCGGAAGGAGGTTTTTAATTTTAAGTAAATTGTCTGGTTTACTTCCCAAATTATTCTGGTTTAACTCTCATTTGGTTAAGACTGTAAACCATAGCCATGTTATCAAGTCCGGTCAGTGATCAAACTGATCAAACCGCCTAGTACGATCCGGTTCTCACAAAACTGGTTAAAAGTGTTAACTTTGCTTTGATAATAAATTAATTTATTTTCTTATAATCAACCACAAAATATAAACTTCCAATCTTCATCATTTGGTTCATTGGAATTTTATAGTTGAACAATGATATATTCTCATACAAATTTATATTATACATTTTTTTACACTATAAGAATGCGACATATATCACTTATAAATCAATCATTAATAAATAAAATATTCTTTTATAACATTAATTTTAATATTATGCACACTATGCTCTAAGTATGGAAGATACAACTACTAAACAATTTCTTGAAGCATTCAAAAATCAATTGGAAGATTTGATAAGAAAGCAAACATTGCATCTTTAACTCCAATTGAAGTGCTTGAAGATCAAAGAAAGATAAGATTAAAAAAAGAGAAAATTAAAGATTGACAAAGAGAAAGATTGCTTAAATGACACACAAGTGAGCCAAAAAGAAAGAACACACATGAATGAAAAAAGAGAACACAAAAAAGGGAATTAATAGAGAGACACACCAAAGATGACACTTGCTAAAAAATGAACAAGATACCAATAAGTTGGGTATTCCAAGTGTGAATAAATAAGTCGCATATTGTGCAAAAATGGATGACTTAAAGAGCATAGAAGTAGATAGACCCATAGGCCTAATACCTTAAGATTTTGGATGAAGATATGGTGTCAAACTCACTTATATACTTCTTCCACTTAACCCATGAAAGAATGATACATCAAGATCTCCCAACACAACACACAAGAGCACTAAGGTAGGAAATGAGCAAGATGAGCTCATTTATAATTGTTGATTATTTAAACTTGCTAATATTGATGGAGTTAAAACTAATTATAAAAAATATACATGAAAAGTAAAGACATTTTGCTATTCACATCAACAATATTGTTATTTTCTTGTTGATTCTAAAAGAGTATAAACTAATTGCAAAAGAAACCAAGTTAATTACCTTTGATGTAACCTTAAGCACACACTACTAGACCAAATTATATGGAATTAATTAAGACATAACTCACAAAGAAAGAATAATGAAATGGTGTTAGAAATGGAATAAAAGTTTTAGAAATTATTATTACTAGTGTGTACAGGTACTTCATGTCTGCTGGTGAATATTGTATGATACTACGTATTCAATTTTTTAGAATTAGAATGTATTTGTTGTATTCGATACACTTTATATTATATTTTTTGTATTTATGATAATGTTCAATCTAAGTGAGATATGTGGTTAATTAATGTGTTGATGGTGATTACTTAGAATTGTATAGTTTTTTGTAAAAATTAAATAATGTTAAAGGTAAAACAGAAAATAAAAATTACACCATGTTTTACTTTTATATATAGTATATATATATATATTATTATTATATTATTATTAGTTTCGTAGTATACTCCAAAATAAAAACAAATAAAGTGAGAATATAACATGTTGATTTCTAATAATTTTTTTTGTGAAATCTAGAAATAATTTTTTTGTGATTGTCAAAAACTGATATAAATAAGATATTTTTTAACTAGAATAAGATTGTCTTGCATATAGTTTAAGTTTAAAGTTAGAGAGTGAAGATTTACCCACATTTAAATAATCAAGGTAGATATACCTCAACTTTACTTTATCTACTGAATTAATATCTTGAAATATTTTATTTTGCCTTACAGAATAGAAACTTGAAATGATGGCAACTTTTAAGGTTGCATTTATTGTGCAACCAATGAAAACACAGAATGAGAAGTGGTCTTTTGTTTCGAATGCTTATCACACATCCCCATTCATGTCTTATTTGGTATCCCGAACTAATGAGAAAACTTCTTTTATTTAAAAATAAAAATTATAAAAATAGAAATTAATATTTTAATATTATTTCATGAAATTTAATTAGTTCAAGATATAAAGACAAGAAAATTATGGGATAGGTAATTCTTGTTACTTTGTTTTTTTGGTCTTTGATTTCTGTGACAAAGATATGTAAATGAAAGGACAAGCAAAGTAATACATAGGGATGTGTTCCGTTTTCACTCTTCTTTTGGTGCATCTGCATGGTTCAACCATTTTCAATGTACACACACCCTTTTAACACTTTTTGTGTTCTATGCACATGTGAAGATTGTTCATTGACAAAAAAATTTATCCATCGAGAATGTAAGATATTTATACACTATCATTGTATCATCTACTATTTATAGTTAATGATCATTGACTCTTTAGAAAAAGCAGTATAAATAAACGATAGATAATGTATTGACCATATATAAATCGAGAGTGCATTCATTTTACTCTTCAATTTCAACCCTTTTGTTCTTTCTTTATTTATATATACCAGAATTAACAAATTATGCTTCATTTTGCATGTGTACTAGGTATCATTACTTGGCTATGCTTTTCTTCTTTTCTAGTGGTAATGAAATTAGTATAGTAATTTGATTCATTTTTGCATGGTAATTTGTTGAATTCATTACATGTTGATAAAAGATAATGCATAAGAATCATACTTAATTGTATGCAATGAATTGCTTTTACTACTTTAAAGACAAATCAAAGAGCAATAGGCAAATATCAGCACCTGAACTGAAAGAGGGTCACAAGAAATTATCTCAGTTTTCAGGTGCTGAACCTGAAAGAGTCACCAAGTCTTCATGCTCATCGTCGACTTCGTATCGCGGTATACCCGAACTGTACGAGGAGAAGGCTCGCAATTTGCGGGCCTTCTCCTTCACGGAACTCAAGCATGCAACAAATGATTTCAGCAGGCTTCTTAAGATCGGAGAAGGCGGATTCGGGAGTGTATATAAAGGTTCAATCAAGCATGTTGAAGGGAATGGTGATCCTGTTTTAGTTGCTATCAAAAGGCTTAACAAGGATGCATCACAGGTATGAAACTCACTAATCTTTTAGAATAAATGTGTGAACTATACCGATTTCTTCGTATTGAAGGCAGCTTCGCTGGTCCGAAATGTTATCTCGATTCTTCATATGGTAGCTCATGAGCTTCGCAGTATCGACATCATAATATTATATCGTATTTGGCAGGCCTCTTGACACAAATTTCTTCATTGTTGCGTTTATTCACAAAAATGTTATGTAATGAATGCCTCAAGAATCTGACAAAAATTCTTTTGGCCTTTCTTCGATTTATGTTCTTGACATGTAGGGTCATAAGCAATGGTTAGCTGAAGTTCAGTTTCTTGGTGTTGTGGAGCACCCGAATCTTGTCAAGCTTATCGGATACTGTGCTTCGGATGACGAAAGAGGGATCCAGAGACTACTCGTGTACGAATACATGCCGAATAAAAGCTTAGAATCTCATCTTTTCGAGAAAGCATATGACCCTCTTCCTTGGAAAACAAGACTTGAAATTGCACTTGGAGCAGCTCAAGGGTTAGCTTATCTGCATGAAGAATTAGAAGTTCAGGTACCAGTTAAAGCAATATGATTATTTAGTTAATATACCTACTTTCCCCAATCGAAAAACTGTTAAAGATACGCATTCGGTTTTACTAGTGTCAAGACTCAAGTTCAATCTTCGATGCCCCTTTCTACTAATTAAATTATGATTTAAGAACAAGGTAGGAGTCACGAACGCAACACGATTTCACACGAGGGCGCATGCTAATGACTCAAACCATTCATGTGCAAAAAACGGTATCATGATTGTGAATCTATAACAAATAATTCAATTTGTTGACGAAACCTCTGGCCTTGGATTCTCTCCCTGTTTAGCAGAGTCTATTCTAGTCTTGTTTTAGATAGAATAACCATAATCACAGTAACCGCAACGGCGACCGCAATTTAAAACACTGATTATGGATGACACGTCTTGAGAAAGTTTAAGATGTTGATTAGAAGGGAGTTCTACCATAAGGACTCCCTAAGTAAAGAGGAAATTGAACTTACGAATGTGTCTACCGATCTCGGCCTAGCGCACAGGAATAGATAAATATCGATTTCAAGACTTAAGGTAAGTTCAAATTTGTTAACAACCATGAAATTTTCTTAGCTAATTGGTTAACTATTCATTTAATCAAGAAGCTTAAGCATGTGATAATCTCTAACTTATCTTGCTATAAGCTCTGCTTAACTTTTCTGCTTCTACTTCTAACATTCTGTATACTAATACTGTAGGTGATATATCGAGATTTTAAATCGTCGAATGTATTACTCGATGCAAATTTAAAGCCAAAACTTTCTGATTTCGGACTCGCCCGGGAGGGTCCAGCTGCAGGGGATACTCATGTTTCCACTGCTGTAAGTGTTGTGTGTCTTATATTCATTCATTAGTATTTGCTCATTACATTTGTGTTTGTGTAATGTATTTTTCATCTCAGAGAATTTGAATATTAGAGACTATTATGCTGCATTTTTCTGTGGATATAATTCGACTATAAACTTCAAAGTTTACATGATTTTAATTTGTTAGATGATTTAGCTTCCAATGTGTACTATCATAGTGTATACCCCGAAATACGACTTTCGAATTATAAGCAAAAGAATTAATGCTTGCAATGATGCATTTATACTTCATGATCAAGATTATGCAGTGCTTATGTGAACTTTTTGTTATGTTAGGTGATGGGGACATATGGTTATGCTGCTCCGGATTACGTCGAGACAGGCCATCTCACTGCGAAGAGCGATGTGTGGAGTTACGGCGTCGTGCTATATGAAATCCTTACGGGCAGGCGATCATTGGAAAGAAATAGGCCTAAAATGGAGCAAAAACTATTGGAGTGGATAAAACAGTATCCTCCTGACAGCAAAAGGTTCGAATCGATAATGGATTCGGCATTTGTAGGACAATATTCGATTAGTGGAGCACGAAAGGTGGCGAAGCTTGCGGATAGTTGTCTACGTAAGAGTGCGAAAGACCGGCCGACAATGAGGCAAGTGGTTGAGAGATTGAAGCAGATAATCCAAGATTATGATGAAGAAAACACTGCAGAGAAAAATGTTGATGCAGCAGAAAATGATGTAGTTGAGCATGAAGAAAAGATGAATGAATCAGATTCTTCAGTATTATGGAAAAAGAGAATGGAACATCTTGAAAAACTTGGTGAACATGTTGAGAGTGCTAGTAGAAGAAGATTTATGATTCTACAAAGAATCAATGTGCCTTAATAGTTTCATCTATGGTAAAATTTCAATATGTATTAAGTTCAAAGCAGGGAAATTTTATGTGATTGATGTATAGAATGGTGTACACTACATTGAGAATGATCTTCTTTTTGTTGAATTTCCATAAATTTTGTTTGATATAGATGAAAGTTGTTAGAATTTCTTTTTGATTGCTGAAATACCAATCGTAGGATCTTTAATTGCATGATACATAATATAAAACAAAGATACAAAATCATAAATAACAGGCAGCCAAAGTGGGGATTTTGAGAACTAACAATGGTAGTCAGTATTGTGAAAAAAGAATTGACACGGGTAGCCATGCTGTGGGAATTCGAGAATTGGCACCGGTAACCATATTGTGGGTGTATTCGAGAACGATTCTTACACTACACTAAAAAATCGTATAACAGAGAATTGAACTGTTTTATCGTGCGAACAAGGTGATTGATAGTCTGTTTGCATAATTTTACTAGTACCACGAAACGTCTTGAGGAGAGCGAACTAGTCGTGACTCAGCCAGTAACGATTATTTCGTGCCATTCAAAATTGTTGTGTGCTTTAGTAACAACATGTATTGTTCCTTATGATCCATTGTTACTCCTAGATTAAACCAAGATGATTGAAAAAGATAGGAAAGTGTGTCAGGAAAGTGATACCAAGTGGACTATAGAATATGCAAGGCCTCATTTCTTCTAGTTGGAGTTTGAAACTTCTGAGTATCTTATAGAACTTAACATTTCTAAGGGTCTTTACTTGACTATATAATCTCTAGGTCTAACATACAACAATAAGATCATTAAAATTCGACAATAATAACAATATTATTGTCATCATAAGTTGATCACGAGGATAACACTATATCATAAGTCGATCAAGTTGAGATGGTCGTTATGATTATAAGTCGATCAAGATGATGATAAGATTATTATCATTATGATCATATGTAAGTCGACATAAAGATGTTTTTATCTTTAGTGGTTAACCAATAAGTGATTAAGAAAAACATGGAAGAGTTTACTCCAATTGTGATATAAATGCAACTTATTTCAATCCACTTTTAACGACTCATTCTACATGTATGTCATGAAATTATTCGAGATCTTGTCACTATCTCGATTGTGGGGATTGAAATCTGGCTGTATGTCATGTAATTATTCTAAACTTAATTTTGTGACTATCTCCCAAGTGGGGAGTGAAATAATTCAACATATTTATTTAATAATGTTCCTATATTATGATTATCTCTATATTACTCCTTATGCCCTCCATAATCTTCTAATTTAATCAAATTATTTGGTGACAAAAAATAGAGTGTAATATTTATGCAGTGATCGTGTAAAATTTATACATATTCATTATATCATCTACCATTTGATTATATTATTTTTTTGAAGAGTTAATAATAATTAAATATGAATGATGAATGATACAGTAACAAGTTATAAAACTTATATAATGTGAGTACATACATGTTTTTATCAAAAAGTAATTCTACTGTGTTTAATATTTAGTATTTTTAAAACATTTAACTTGGGTTTGTTGGTGTTAATGAAGTGCAGCTAAAGGTAGTGTTTGACAATGCTACTAGAGCTATTTGGTAACCAAAAATTGAAAGGAGTTTATAGGTTTAAAAAAAAGCTTGTAATGTTTGAAACTTTGAAACATATTTTTCACAAAACTACTTGAAATAACGTTTAAAAATTAAAAATAGCTTTTAATAATTCCTTTTCCAATTTATCCTTCGAAGTTTTAAATAATTACATTAGTTACATCCAACTAAAAAACACCAATTTTTTTGTCGGGCATTATTTCTAAATAAATACAAATATTGCATATCCAATATAAATAAATTATTAAAATAAATTATTAAAAAATTGATTTTAAATTATTTATGTATTTAATTACTCTAATGAAAACTTCTAATAAATAACTTAATAAATAATAAATAAATATTTGACGTATTTTTAGTTATTTTCAAATTTCAGCTAGCTCCAAAGCTAGTTTTACCGGATAAGTCTAATTTAATAAGTTACTTTTATAGCTACAAGCTCATAACTACCAATTCCAAGCTCATAGCTACCAATTCCAAGCTCATAGCTACAAGTTATATGCTCACAACTACAAACTAGTTTTCCTGAACTGAGCCAAACTCAAATTGAATTTACAATCACGTAGTGCTAGTTAGATTGTTAGGTTTATTTTTATAGTTTAATCTTTTCTTTTGAAAAAGTACTCATACCAAGTTTAATGTTGTCAAACTAGATTTTTACTAGTTTAAACTAACATAACCCACCCAAATAGGTAAAGGGATTGTGTGGTAGTTAGTGGGGGAATAAATAGTCAAGCAGAAAGCGATAGGAGTAAATAAATAAATAAAAAGACAGTTCAACGCATGAGACTCTAACTTATTGAAGTTTGAAGATGATAGATGTATGTCGTCTTACACTAGAAGCAGAGAAGTTCATGATATCACAGTCACTATAGGAGCAAATATATAAGGGAGGAAAATGATATGAGAAAATGTATTCACTTATTGACTCGAGAATTCGAGCCTTAGGGTAGGGATGAAGCATACCCTTGAAACACAGTCTTGGGGTATGTCAATTCATTATAAATAAATAAAACACATTTATAAATCAGTCACCAAAATCTACTTGTAACATGTAGCATTTCTAAATTAAACTTACCCTAATTACTATCTAATTTTGGTCCATAAAACATTGAAACATGATAGATGAGACTCATGAGAAGCAACCATTTACTCCTTGTCCATGTCAATGTTTATGTTTTCCTATTTTCCATTAAAAATGTGGTACATAAAATAGTGATAAGATGTTTGTTGATGTTTAGATAAGATAGTGATAAGATGTTTACCATACATTTATTACAAAATGTTAAAGAACTGATTAATCAGTGTAATATCAAACTTTCAATTTTTAATGTGAATTATTAAAGAAGAAACATAAGGTGGCCCATAACAATACATCTATCTTTATTATGTTGATGAAAAAGATTTATTTGTTAGACTTTTTTCGTATTTACAAAGGTATTCTTTAACCTTTTGGATAAGGAACTAATCCTTTTTGAAATGTATGGTTGTATTTCCTAACAAGTATCATTCCTAAGAATCGAATCCTTAACCTTTTGGCCATCATAAAAATTAAGGAAAACTTAGATCACTAAACTAACGCCTTATTAGTTATTGAAGAGTTTTAAAAAATAATAAACTTATTTGAAACGAAAAAGTAGTAAGGAAACTAATACTAACCTTGAAATATTTTAGGTGAGTCAAGTAGGAGTTTTGTCTAGAAAGTGCCAAAAACATATTCTAAAAATGAGCAATGATGATATCTGGTGAAGAATCTCAACATCAAACATCCTATTAAAAATAATAATTTATACATCAATATATTATTTTTTGGGGAGAATATGAATCAATTTATACAATTCATTATATATTTATAGTCTCTTTTCACAAATACACATTTCAAATAGGATTTAATATTTATACATTGACAGTACAAATATTTTTTATACTACTAGTAAATCATTCATCATTAATTTATTAACCACTATTAACTCTCAAATAAAAATAATACAAATCAATAATGAATGATATGTTGGTGCAGATATTTTAAACTCAATAGTACTTTAAATTAGAATCCGATTTCTACATCAACATAATCGAGGTACAACACAAAGAAACTAATTTTATTATCCAC
This sequence comes from Lupinus angustifolius, assembly GCF_001865875.1. Taxonomy (NCBI): domain Eukaryota; kingdom Viridiplantae; phylum Streptophyta; class Magnoliopsida; order Fabales; family Fabaceae; genus Lupinus; species Lupinus angustifolius. Next base: position 35,800,149 of record NC_032009.1, on the reverse strand, counting down.
GAAATTAGGCCAATTTTTTTGCCCGTGAAATAAGTAAAAAGAGAAGAAAAAATTGCTTGCAGCGTCATTTTTAGACTTTTTCCATATAACACACATGTTATTTTGATAAAGTTGTGTTCTCTATTATTAGGGGTGGAAATAGAAAAAACAGTGCCTATTACTTGGTTTATAATAAGATGAATCGTATTAGACTTTTTTCATGAACAAATCAGACGTAGACTTCTTGAAAAACCTTTTTAGTTTAACAGATCATATTTTAGGTTATCCAAAAGACCTATTTAATTATATTATGTACTAATGTTAATATTATACAAATGTAATATAAGTAATGTTACAATATAATTTTAATATAAAAATTTATACAAAAATATAATTTAATTGTTGGAGTTAGAATGGTCTAGTTAAAAGTAGACTTATTAGCATATTTAAATATAGATATTACAACTATTTTAAGATTATATTGTTGTATAATAAGCATTTAGATAAACTAACATGCCAAACTTTTAAGCAGGTGAGATATAAACTTTGAAATCACCCAACATCTATCAACAAAGATAAGAAATTTGTTTATCTCTTAACATACACCAAACACATCCTAAAATAAGATATAAAAATTTAGAGGAGATCATAATCATAAAAATTGTAATGTTATTAAATAAAATCATGTATGAATAAAATCATGTATGGTCATTAAAGACTTATTAGTCTATTTGCACCAAAGAAAGATTGGGATGAAATCATGCTCAATGAACACAAACAATATCTATCATTTGATTTTTTTTAAAGGAGCTTTTTGTGTTTGTTGGACACCTACCATGCAAGTCTACTTGCATCAAAGGTCATGGCTTAAAAATCATGAAATATTTTTTGTATTTTCTAATAAAATATTTTCCTTACATGAAGCTGGATTCAATTCTAGCATCATGTTTAGTAAAACCAACTATCCATTCAATATATTTTAGTGATTATATAAGAACCCATACAATTTCCAATCATTATTCATTTTGCTCCTATTACCCATTTCTTTCATTATATAAACGTGCGTATAGTTTCTCATAATAAAGGTCATGAGTTAATAAGATAGAAACAAGTATTTCTTATAACAAGGTCAAGAAAGTAATGAACCTAAGTACTATATAACATATCTAAGTTTGAACATTTTCTTCTAGTCAAAATAACAAGCTAAGTGATCAATCCATATAACATAATAAGTGAATTTTTTATTAATAAAAGGAATGTACTGAATTCAACATAATGGATACACAAACCTTACAAATAGTTCACAATCACACACATATGTGAGCCAAACACCAACTCATGACACCAAAAGCTACATTGATTTAAAACCAATTACACTCCTACATTTTATAAAATATTTCAACAAAAGGATGATCAAGTGAAAAAGGCTGCAACCTAACGGAAACTGAAATTAATGTATGCAGTCTTATCCTCATAAAGGAATAGACTGTTTTCAGGATTTGAACAGATAACTTTTATATGACAATACAAACAATAATATTGTTACGCCAAAGTTTACCATCTTTATTAAATATCCTCCCAAAAGAACTTGATAAAAAGTGGCATGTGTGCTACTTGAAAATGCATAGATATGATGATGGAATCATTAGAACTTCTAATGAGGTATGCTTTGTCACTTGTGCACACAAGTGCTGGACCAAAATACATAGGTTTCCCCCAACCAAAATCTGCTTCAAGCCATTGCATATGCATCCAACTCACAACATTAAGGTTAGGGTTTCCAAAAAATGGAGAGTTTTTCTTATGCTTCTCTTGAAATTGAAAGGAGGGTCTTAACTCATTAAGTTTCTCATGACACTTAATAAAATCATGTTGTGACCATATATAATCACTTTTTATAAGCTCAGTTGCTTCTCTTATTTTCTGGGCAACATAGCTTAATGGCTTTGATATAATGTCTCCAATATAGCATGTTGGTGTCACTGTTGGAGTAAAAGCATTTCCAAAGTAATTCTTAGGAAGAGGTGGATTCAATCTGTTACGAAAATCGACAACGAATCGAAGTTGAGTTGGTTGAAGATGATCAAGTTCACGAGCCCTAGATGCACATCTCCAAATATATGCTGCAATAGCTTCATATCTACTATAAGGTCTTGACCCTTCTTTCTGAGATTCATCATTTGCTTTCTTCTTCAGCCCCTCAACTTGCTCTAATGTGAGTTTCAATGTTACCACACTAAGCTTTTTCCCTTGCTCAGCTAAGTGATCAGAACTCCCTAGCATGAGAGGCAAAGGCTTGAACTCAGCATGATCGAAACGTGGTGCTGATGGTGGATGCGGGGATTTTAGTATTGAACGATCCAGTACTGGAAACAATTCAGAAGCCTCTAAAGTTTCTCCCCTAGCTAGCTTGGCCCATGAGTTAATGAAGCGAATAGCGCCAAACCCATCGGTCAAAGGATGAGAAAAAGAAACTCCAATGGCAACACCTTGATCAATGCCATAAAACCTTGTTAGTTGCACCAACATTAAGGGAATGTCCTCTATTGGTTGAGTATAATCAACCTTAGGAATAAGTTCTTTGAAAGTTTCATTAGGTGAAAAATCACCATATTGAGCCAATGTTTTTGTGTTTTCAGCTTCAACCAATTCCACTCCCTTTGTATTACAATCTAATTCCAATTTACCATTTTCTGCATATCTCAATCTACCAGCTATAGGATAGTATGAGACTAAAATCTTAGAGAGTGAGTCCTTCAATATTTCAATGGCATCAAGGTTGGGTTGTTCCTTGTAAATGTAGATAGAAGAGGTATGATCCCAACGCACTGTTTGGTCATTGTGGGATAGCCACAAAAGACCCTTTGGAGTTGGTTCATTTGGAATCACAATGTAGGATGATTTTATGGACACCATTTTTTGTGTATGCTTATAGACCTAATATTATCAACCACCTGCTACAATATATATTAGGATAAAATAAGTATGCTATAATAATTACTAAACAAATTATCCAAAGTAAGAATGTAAATTATGTTTACATTGTTGGTTAATATTTGAGTCATTATTATTTTATCGTTTGTAATGACTTTTGTTTACGTAATAAATTATTTAGGCTAACTCATATTTGACTTTGACCAATCTTTTTACCATCATAAAGAGTTATCTTGGTATCAGGGTCAAAGTCCAACTTTCTTTGGTTTTCATGAGCCAAAAGATGCACTAACAGTCATGGATCAAAAGTAAGATTTTTGCCCGATCTTACGGGCTTTTGTGGTTGGTACATGTTAGGAAGTAAGTCACACATCCCTTGTCTCTCTCTATCTATGTAATGATTTAAATACTTATTAAACTATTTCTCTCATTGTCAATTGATTTTGAAATGAAACGTTAAAAAAAGTTAATCCAAAATAACTAAATTATAAGAAGTAAGGATTTGCTAAAACATAATAACTTAAGTGACTGCTTAATTGTTACAATTTAATAATTCAATAATGAAGCTCTCAAACAAAACAAAACATCAATTCTCAAATAAAATTATCATATAAATACATTGTCATAGTCAAATAAAATATTAAAATTAAAGAGTAAAATTCAGCATTAATCCAAAGTTAACATCACTACCCCTCACTACATAATAATTTAGAATAAATATCTATTTTTTTCCTTTAAATATTTTGTATATATTAATCTGATCCATATAAAATAAAAAAAACCAAAATATCAAACATAGATCAAATTAATATTTTTAGCATTTTTTATGGTTCATGACAAAGACTATAGTGACTCATATTTACAATGTTTGAGTACTAAATTGAGTTTTTAATTTTTCATAAATTAAATTGATACATGCGTAATATTTTAAAGAGGAAAGTGAATATTCACTTTTATGTAACAGGTTTAAGAGTGGAAAAAGGAATCACTTACTATGAATGGATCTTGGCAAGTGAGAATGTAGGATGCTCCTTTCTGCCTCCTCAAAATATCACAATTGGTTCAATCTCTTCACAACATTATTTATACACTGTTAGTTGCGTGTAGTAAACAAATAATATATTTTTTATTTAAGAAAATATATATAAAAAACAAGATGAAGATTATAGTGTCACAGCTCATATATTATAATATGTTTTTACTAACCATTTAAGTGATTAAGAAACCCACCAAGAACATTGATATACAAAGTAAAAGCAACAAGATTTCAGATCTTTGGTTAGAGGAATTTGAGATTGTAATGATAAGATTTCATTGCATGTGAGGTTGGTAGAGAAATTTGGACTATGAAAGTGTTTTGTGCTCTTGGCTTCAAAACTATGGTGGGATAGATGCCTCTATATAATGGAGAATTTGTGAGTTGAAATGGGGATTGCTAAAGATAATTGATTAGTGGTGGGTATTGCTTTTTGGATGATAAAATATTGAAATAATCGGTATTAACATTAATTAGTGGTATATGAAACATATCTTATCAATATTTTTATTATATTAAAGTAATTAGTATGTGGGATAAATATCAAATTCATTGCAGATAAAAGAACATCAAAATATCTTAGTAGTACTTATATTATATTGTGTTATTAGAATGTTAATTAAATGAGTTTAATATACGTATATTGTCAGTGTAAAGTTTTTTATACCCACAACACATCATTCATCGTTGATTTCTATTATTCTTATTTAAGAATCAATAATGATTAACAAATGAGTGATAGATGATGAGTCGACAATATAAAAAACTTTATACTATTAGTATATACATATTAAATCCTAATTAAATATCATGTCCTTTTATATACTGTTTGATCTTCACCCCACCATGTGAAATTGCTGGCTCTGCATGTGGCTCTGAGCCTATGGTTTCAATCAATCATTTCATAATTCACATTAGAAAGAAAGTTAGATATTGCCCTATTATTTTATAACATGACAGTGAATTATATTTTGAAGGTTGGTAACATTTTTTTAATAAACGATCGGTAATATCTTATTAGTTATTACTATATTAACCCTACACACGGATCTAGAATCTAGAAGCAGGATATGTAATATATATTAAAAATTAAAACATTAAATACTATCAACTATAAAAGGATGAAAATGTTAATGTCAAGTTACAAAATTAAATATATTTAATCAAATATATTATATATTTTATTATTAATCTCTATGTGATTTCACATCTTGAAATCGTTCAATGATTAATTCATTGTCAATGTTATTAATTACTTCTTGATAAACATAAGTCATTAGAAAGTTATTCATATATGCATCTTCTATTCGATTATATAACATATTTCACAATTGTCATAGTTGCAAAATCTCTTTCTACAATTGGCTTACTAACTTCAAAGGAAGATAAATTTATTGGTAAAAACGTGTCTTCAATATTGTTAAACATATAAATGATGTAAGTCTCAAGTTCATTATCAAACATCATAAAATCAGTTAAATAAAAATTATGTGCATAAAAGTTTGCAAATTCAATTACTTTTGTTATATCAAAACTAGAGAAGAAATCGGCTAGACTCAAACAAGACATTCAAAGAAGTAAATAAATATTTCTCTAGGAGAAAAGATCATAAAGTTGCTTAAGTCACATATCCATAATATTATAAAATAATTCAACACAATAATGATTATTTATTTTTCATAAAGCATGTCATTTATAAAAAAAATGGGTTTATAGAGTTATAAATAGGAGTGTAATATTTATGCCCATTTAGTGTAAAAATTTATATAGTTATTATATCAACCATTTATTTAAATTACCGGTTTTGTAGAATCAATAATGATTAAATATAAATATGATGATGGATGATATACTGACAATGTATATAACTCAAATATTGTCCATACATATATTTTTGTCTCAAAAAATAATATACATATATTTAAAAAAAATACAGCACCATCCTGCCCATTTTATTAGGTCTCAAAACATCAACAACCTCATTTTCTTCCTTTGCAATTTGTTTATATTATTGTGTCGACATTCATTATTATGTTTGTCAACTTGTATTGTTATTGTTTAAAAATGTGATAGAATATAAGTGTGTTAGAATATTACATTTTATTTGTAATAAATTTTATTAAAAAACCATGAAATAAAATATAGAAGATGATAGCGTCATAATATAAAGTTGCAAACAAATTCTAATCTATTACCTATAGCGTCATAATATGTGTCAATCTCTCAAGCCCTCATGACATCTGTCAACCTTTCATCAAAGCTAAAGGTCCATCATGACATGTGTCAATCTCTCAATCAAAATTTTTCCTCCAAAACATGTTAACCTTCCATTTTTGTTCATTGTACAATTTAATTCTAATGATTAATGGGTCCATTTGTTTTTTATTCTATAAAGAAATTACATCTCACAATAAAGGGGATTAAATCCATTTTAACATGTGAATTACTTCTCCACCATTATCATTTCATATCTCCATATTCTTCTCCCATTTCCTTTCATATTTCTCCCTTCTTCTCTCACATGTCTACAATCCAGTATTTCATTCGTCAATCTTCATTTCTTTAAACTTAATATGATGACTTCTGTATCCCGATACTAAATCCTCATCATTGTATATTTGTTCTTATTTTAAAATATGTTGTTTAAAGTGTATTTTTATTAATTTTTTCATTCATTAACCTAATATGATGACTTCTGTATCCCGTTACTCAATCTTCATCATTGTAGATTTGTTCTTCTTTTGTAAATATGTTGTTTAAAGTGTATTTTTATTGATTTTTTCATTCATTTATTTACTTTTAGATATGCTCTTATTTTCTAGATATTTTAATTGATTTTGTTTATTATGTATGTGTGTTCTTATTTTTTCTTTGATTTGTTTATATTGTATATATGGTACGATTGATGTAATTATTTTGTGGATTTGTTCTTCCAATAATCATCTTCCTTAGTGTATGATTTACAAGGATTTCATCCTTAACAATGACCAAACCCTCAATAACTATGTTATGTATCCGATCTTCATCTATATATACACACATTTAATTACAAGTTATAATATTGTATTTGTTTGTTTGTTGTTATGAATTTATTTATCTTCTCATCTTATCTCGCTTTTATCATCTTATCGCTTCATTTGCAGTTTGACTCTACCTTAAAGCATATCTACGGGTTAGTGTTATGTTTATGTGTCCCTATCTTACTAAGATCTTCAATTTTATTCTCATTTGCACAATAAATGAGTTTGATTATTTTTTCTCACATGATATTTGTTAAAATATTTTTTCCTCGGTGTTTATTTTTCTAAAGCAGGAAATACGAATTGGTATATTCTTTGTTTCGACATTTGCAGAAAAGAAACCTCACATCCTATAATACAACGATTAGAGGTTATATTCATTATCTGATTGTAGAATAATAGTTCTTTAATTTTATTATGTGTTTGTTCTTTTACATTCGAATTTTTTTTTTCACTATCTGAATGTGTCAACCTTATATTAGTAAGAATAATCTTTACATTTTTTTTATTCTCGTCATTAATAATTTGGCATGTTTAATTGTTGAATATGTATATTTTATCTAATTAATGATAATAAATGTGATCATCATATCAGTCATAGCCACCAAAGACAATTTAATTTCATTTATATTCTACTATATGAGTAATAAATTTATGGAATATTAATATTTTATTCCATTTATATTCTGTTTTATTCTATTTTGTTTGAATTTATGGATGAGTTACAAAAATATAATTTAAATTTGCATAATTATAGTTAATAAATTTGTGGAATGCTAATTGAGTAATAATTACTCATTAATGTCTTTGAATGTATTAATTGAGTAATATTAATTGGTAGTTACACTTTGAAAACTGAAATTATTAGGCATGATTGTCTTTCAATGTATTTGACTCTATTATCTAAAAACTAAATAATTGTCCTCAACAATTATTTTTGTTATTTGATTTTTTATTGTGTTTTTTGATTGAATTTCTCTTTAATATGATGTAATAATAAAAATATTAAAGAAAATTCATTTGATTATGATAATTAATTGATTTGATTTTGATTTTGATTAAATTATTTATGATTCACTAATTTTAAGCACGATTCGCTAATTTTAAGCAATGCTCATTATAGATATAAATTTTCATAATTGTAAATAATAAATTTGCGAAATATATTTATATTCAATTCCATTTATATTCAATTTTGTTTGAATTTATGGATCAATTACAAAAATTGAATTTATGGATCAATTTAAATTGTAATTTGTGATGATTCATTCAACTCCATGCAAGCGTGATTAATTGAGCATATTACATGATTAGTTTAACATTGAAAATTTAATGCATATTTATAATTATACTGATAAAGAAATAATTAAACAATAATGTTATAAAGAAACATAAAAATTCAACATTTTTCAGTCACTTACAAAATTGATATTGTACACAATTAATCAATTGTTAGTTACATTTTAGAAGCCAAAATTATTAGGCATGATTGTCTTTGAATATCTTTTATTCCGTTATCTAAAAATTAAATAATTGCTCTCAAAATTAGTTGTGATTTGATTTTTCATTGCGTTTTTGGATTAATTTCTATTTAATCTTTAATAGGATGTGACAATCAAAATATTAAAGCAATTTGATTTGATTGTGATAATTAATTTGTTTGATTTATATTTTGATTAAATTATTTATATTTCCCTAATTTTAAGCAATGTTTATTATTGATATAAATTTGCCATGAATAATAAATTTTCGGAATATTAATATTTAATTCAATTTATATTCAATTTTTTGTTTGAATTTATGGATCAATTACAAAAAATGAAATATAAATTTGCAGTATTATAGTTAATGAATTTATGGAATATTATTTGAGTAATATCTACTCATTAATATTTTACATCATTTCCGACAATTTGTTTATATTTGGATTCATTAATCTATAATTTATTCTGATTTATTGAAATGCATAACGTGCATGATTAATTTAGCATATTACACAATTATTTAACCTTTGAAACTTAATGCACAATTATAATTACTAGCGTGTTGACAGGCACTACCGTTCCTGTCAACCCGCTTTCCTACTGTTTGTAATGTGTATTCTACATATTAAGTTGTATTATATATTGTAATTTGCAGTTGAATATATATTCGTTTGAGGTAATTGTTCAATCTTAAAGAAATGAGGCATATACAACTGTATTCATTAAGAATAGAGTCTTGATATCTTCACTTAATTTTATTTTCTAGCGTGTTGATAGGTACTACTGTGTCTGTCAACCCGCTTTACTCAATGGCATACATTGCGACCAATGCAATATATTTCATGCATTCCTATTTTTTAATTTAATGGATATACATTGTGACCAATGCAATAGATTTACTCAATCGATTTTAATTAATTTGATAAAAAATCACTTTTATATGTAGAATAAACATTACAAACGATAGGAAATTACATGTTTTGTAGAATCAATGATGATGTTAACACGCTAGAAAATAAAATTAAGTGAAGATATCAATACTCAATCGATTTTAATTAATTTGATAAAAAATCACTTTTCTATGTAGAATAAACATTACAAACGATAGGAAATTACCTGTTTTGTAGAATCAATGATGATGTTAACACGCTAGAAAATAAAATTAAGTGAAGATATCAATACTCTATTCTTGATGAACACAATTGTATATGTATCCTTTCTTTAAGATTGAATAATTACTTCAAACAAATATATATTCAACTGCAAATTACAATATATAATACAACTTAATATGTAGAATACACATTACAAACAATAGAAAAACGGGTTGACATGCACGGTAGTGTCTGTCAACACGCTAGTAAAGATAAAATTAGAAGTTATAAAATGAAATTAGAAGTTATAAAGTAAAATCTAGGTTAGGTTTTTCCTTTATTAAGTAGTATAGATATAGATATGCAACTTATAGTTAATATATTTGAGGTGGTTATATAGGATTATATGGTTTTTTTAAATTAAAATTTTGAAGGGCAAAATAGGAATATATAAATTATGTCATGGTGGTGGTTACACCATGTTTTGGCTTTATATATAGTATAGATATAGATAGATATTGATAAATAAATAATTATATTTTTAATGTCATAAATAAATATAAAAACTCAATTTTTTTGGATCAATTATAAAAATGACGTTATACACAATTAATCAACTAAGTTAAACGATCAAATATAATAAGATGATGATACAACAAATTAACTCTATAATGTATGTGATTTATTTAAAAATAAAAAGAATATGATTACCTATGCAATATTAAAATATAATGTTTACTATAGCAATATTAAAATAATAATAATATGAATCATAACATATTGTTTGTAGTTAATTTAGAGTCAAATAATAATATTTATTTTTATACTAATCTTATTTTAGAATAAAATAATAATGAAATTATAAATTTATTGATGATTTTTTTATTAATAGGATACTACTAACTATATCATGTCATGTATGTGTAAAAAACAATGTTGGGAAAGTCGAGCAAGGTATTAAACTAGAAGATGTCCCATATTAAGTTTATCTGTTTTATGGTCTGACCACATGATTTTATATATAATTAATAATTTTTAACAATATGAATGCACTGGTAACATATATGGTTTTAACCATGTGAATACACGAGCAACATACATATTCTTAATCATAAATGTACATGTAATATGTATTCTTAATCATGCGGCAAAAAAATACCATCTCATGCAAATGCACGGTAACTTGCTAGTAACCATTAAAAACATCTCTATTTTAGGAAAGACATTTGTAGATTAGTAAAACAAACAATATCTTCAATTCATGCAATGAATATTTAAGGAACGACGAATCAATGGATCATCTATTTTTCTTATGTCATTTCTCTTATTTGGTGTGGTAGTAACTTTATAATGGTTAGGTGTCGATTTGGTATTACCATCACTGAGAAAGGACCATCTGTTACAACACTCCCTATTAGTAGAATGAAAAAGTTTGTCCAATGTCTTATAGTGATATGGATGGCTGGAATTTGGACGAGCAGGAAAGCATCAATTCTCAACAACATGGAGGAAATTATGAACGAGATAAAACTTAAGTCATAACTTTGGATTAAAGGAAAATTCAAGCATGCACCTATGTCTTGGTTCAAATGGAATACTAATGTAATTCTTTGTTTACAGTGTTATTGTAGGTGATTTTAGATGTTGTTGAATCATTTAATAAGAATTGTTTTGAAAGGTTTTATAATAATAATGAGTTGGATATATAGTTGTGCTGCTATTATTTAGCTAGCAGTCTTAATTGTACTAATTTATATTTGAGGTACTTTCTTTAACTCTTTTATGTAATAAAATTTATTTATAATTTTTTTTAAGGAAAGACAAAAGATCAATTTCGGTTGCTGAAAGAGAGAAACCCTATAATAAATTTATTGGAAAGCAAGCAGAATTAAGACGACATCAATAACAGTTAATCGATTAACACTATAGTTAATCGATTAACTGGGTAGAAAATCAAGTGAAGAATTGACTGAACAATTCTTGTAATTGACTTTCTGGTCATCCTGAGGATTTAGCAGTTTGTCTCCCAACAAGTGTCGCTCATAAGAATCAAACTCTTAACATTTTGGTCATCCTGAGAATTTAGCGGAACCTTATACCACTATATCAATGTCTTGTTGGTAATTGTTAGACTTTTAAAACATAATAAACTTATTTTAAAAAAAATGTAATACAAACCTTGAAATATTTGAAGTGAGCCAAGTAGGAGTTTTGTCTTGAAAATGCCAAAAACATACTCTAAAAATGAGTAATGATGATATCTGGTGAAGTATCTCATCATCAAACATCCTATTAAAAACAATAATTTATATATCAATATATTAGTTTTTTGGTGAGAATATGGATCGATTTATACAATTCATTATATATTTATATTTTATTTTCACAAATACACATTTCAAATAATACTTTAATTTAAATTTAATTTTACTGCTACATATAATTTTGTAACTTAGTTTCCATAATATATTGTATAATCCTACTTTAAATTAGAACCCGATTTCTACAACAACATAATCAAGGTACAACACAAAGAAACTCTAATTTTATTATCCACTAAATTAGGCCAATTTTTTTTGCCCGTGACAATAAGTAAAAATAGAAGAAAAAAATGCTTGCACCGTCATTTTTAGACTTTTTTTCTACAACACACATGTTATTTTGATAAAGGTTGGGTTTCTATAAATTGGGGTGGAGACAAGAAAGGTCGTCTATCATGGGTATATTACTTGCCCTATATCAAGATAGGTCAGACTAGAATTTTTTTATGAACATGACAGACTCAGGCTTTTTGAAAAGCCTAATTAATTTAACATGTCAGGTTTTAGATCATCCAGAAGGCATATTAAGCCTAATAGACCAACCTATTTAGTTATATTATGTAATAATGTTAATTTTATACAATTTTAGTATAAGTATTGTTATTATATATGTAATTTTAATATAACAAATTATACAAAAATATAATTTAATTGTTAGGGTTAGAAGGGTCTCGTGAAAAGTAGACATATTAGCATATTTAAATATAGATATGATGACATATTTTAAGATTATATAATATAATAGGCCTTTAAACAGACTAACATGCCGTACTTTTAAACAGGTCAGACCTAATGTTTAATTTTCTTTTAAAACAGGTTGAGAGGCTAAGCATAAGCCCCTATATGTTATATAGGCTCAGCCTGTTTAAGGTGAAACTTAGTCTAGTTTGTTTCCACCCTTATCTATGATGTATTTGTGCATATAAAAAACTAGAAATTTTTTAGTTTGGTGCATTAATCACCCAACATCTAACAAAGAAAAGAAAAAAATAATCTCTTAACATACACCTAACACGTCCTAAAATAAGATATAAAAATTTATAGGAGGTCATAATCATAAAATTGTAATGTTATTAAATAAAAGCATGCATGATTAACTTAAAGAGTATAATATCAATGTATTGTGAATATAAAAATTTATATATAGTAAGTATATTATCCATTTGTATAGGGATGGATCTTGATCTAAACTTTAGGGAGATAACAATACTTAATTACAATTTATAACTAAAATTAATATAGTAATGAAAATATAAAGAAACATATATGATCATATCAAAGATAAAATTTTCAGTTATTTCTTTATTAATATAAATCATTATGTTGTGTGCAAGAAATCCATCTTCTATCTTACTATGTAATTTTGTTTGGTTGTGTTCATTGCTGAAAATGATATTTATGTAATAGCTGAACTATTGGAGAAGAAACATATCACATTTTACATATTTTACACACTTTACACATTTTACACATTTAACACATGTTTTATTTGTTTGTTAATTAGTTTGTTTAGGTAAATTTGTTACATATTCATATACTATAAATAAGGTCTTATGCATTGATCAAATAATGAGAAAATTTTACAATATTCGTTTTACGCTTTCACATTATTTTCGCATTATAGTATCAGAGTCTTTAGGCTTTGGTTACCGCTACACATTCTCTACCATTATTATCTCTCTTCCAAGATTCATCTGCATCATCACCACACTCCAAGAAAGCAATTTTTAATAGAGCCTTCGAGAAGTGGGCTTGGTGTAATAATGTGAGGGTGAAATTAATATTTTGAAAGAATATCCACATGATCGATCTAGGTACCGTTTTATAACAGGCGGTATGAGGTGTCGAACACCTTCCTCATCCATAATCGACTTCCGAACTTAATTTTTCTTTATGAGCATATCAAACATTATTCTTTAAAATTGATTTTTCATGTTTTCTCTCTAAAAAACACCAATGGCGACTTCATTGCATTTATTTGCATTATTCTCGTCGCGTCCATGAAAGTAGGGTAACGACACTACTTAACTCTACAAACCCCAATTTATATTTTTGTTGTTGTAAACAACATGACATGTTTCATGAAAAACAAATAATCATTATCTTATTGTATTATTTTATAATATAGTGGACATGCAATTTAGTGAACTTCATGATAGTTTCTCCGAAACAAATACTCAATTGTTTATTTGTATATGTTATTTGAGTCTAGTCGATCTCTTCTCTAGTTTTGATAGAGCAAAACCGATTGAATTTTACAAAATTTTATCCACATGTTTTTTGTTCAACTCATTTGGTGATGTTTGATAATCAAGTCGAGACTTACACAATTGATATGCAAAATAATATTGAATTTGCTTCTTTGAAGGAAATTAATAATCTTTCAGATAAGTTCGTTGAAAATGGATAACACAAACTGTAAGATATTGGATGTGTACTCGATGGTAAGCCACCATGTGAAGTGTGAAAATGAATCATTAAACAAGTAAATTGAATTTATCATGAAATGTTCATTCATATCAAATACCAAGAATTTTAAGTGTGACCTTCACAACCTTTTATCAGTGGGCTTGCAAACAAAAATAGTTTCAGCCATATGTCTAGGCTATGAAGTATACATAAAATGCTCAAAGTTGTCTTGCTAAGATTGTACACTATTAGTATTTTTGTCACAATTGTGAGTTTTTTGCATTAAAAACTTTGACTAGTTTATATGCATGTATAAACTATAGTAAGTATATTAATGTTAAGTTCTAAAACTTCATATTTTTCATAAAGATAACTAAGAAGAACTGTGTCGTTCTCATGGATTTGATTTGAGGAAGAAGTCTTGCTTATAGATTACTATATTCTTCATATAATGTTAATTTCTCCATATTCGTAGAATGTTGGTTTCTCCCTCTTGACTCATATCTTAATGGTACATTAGTGATAGATGTAATGTACTTTTTGGTTTGGTAGAGTGAAGACCACATCCTTAATTATAGGACATGATAAGTTACTTCCATCATTGAAAATGACTTTCCAAATGGTTATGTCATCATTCATGTTAAATGACTTTACAAATAGTCATGTCATTTAATATAATATCTATTTTTTATCAGCAATGAATTTTATTAAAATAAAAATGTAAATTAGGAGAACGAGTTGTACTCTTATCCACAATTGCAAACATTAACAAGAAGAAAAATACTTAGACACGTTCAATACCTATTCCAAATATGAGAAGTTGAAATTCTTGTAACGAGCACTTAGGATATTCCAAGAATGTAAAAATATAATATTAATCACCTTTTCAAGATGAAACTGTTGAGTTCTTAAAAACGATCTTGTTCTTAACATGCCAAATAGTCCATATAGAGATTAACCAAAGAGGCATCCACCTTCTTAAACCTTTGGTCTCCAAACGCATCAGGTGCAAGTGGGAAGAAAAGCTTAACATCATTGGATATAGTAGAGATGATACCAAATTGGGAGTAGAGATTTTCCCATACATGATAAGACTTTGAACAAGTGAAGAATAGATGGTTTATTTCTTCCTCCTCTTCCCCACAAAGAGCACAACACGACACTACATTTGCTCCTAGGATTTCCCTTTGAGCAAGACATAGCTTTGTTGGAACTCCACCCGCGAATAATTTCCACACAAAGCATTTCATCTTTGGTGGAACATTAGATTCCCATAACTTCTTGAATAGTCCCTTGTCAACATTCTATTTTCAAGAAATGACTTTATAAGCATTTCTAACAAAATATTGGTAACCTTTGTTATAAGTCCAAAGCCATCCATTTGAAACATCAAGATTGGGTACATAATTCCCTAGTAGATTTAATAGGTCTTTATACTCCTTTTGCCCCCAAATGAACAAACTCCATCAACATAATATCTATTTGATTCCATTTATTATTCAAATAGAAATAATATCATAAGAAAATGATGTTTCTTTCATTAGTTAATGAACATAATTTTATTATATTTTTAACTATTAAACCATTGTATGAGATACAAGTGCTATATCAATGTTTTTCTTTAGATATATTTTGACTTACTTAATATCATACCTATGAATCTATGATAATTGTTAGTCTAACTTACTACACTAGTTGATAGGGAGCTTGGTAGGATATTCGAAATCAATCAACTAACTTATGTGATGATAGTCACAAATTCTTAAATATTATGAGAAGTTATATCTTTATTAATATTTTTCAGAATTTTTCCTAAATATAATTATACAGTTTCAGTTGAACTTCAACATATTTATACCAAAGATAAGGTCATTTTTTAAAATATTAAAAAATAACTATTCAAAAATAATAACATTTTATATTAAAGCTATTTTCACACATTAATGAAAATAAGCAAACTAATTTATTTCGTAATTCATATTTAAATATGTCTTCTAAATTATTTTAAATTTTCAAGTTGGTATTTTAAGTTATTTATGTTTTCAAAGGAATCTATAAGTAGTTTTCCTTTATTTTTAAGTTTAAATTCAGTTTTATTGGTATAGTTCACAAAAGTAATAAAATAATTCTGTAAATAATTTTATTATAAACTCAATAATATTAAAACTGTGAAATTAAAATCATATAGGTAATGTTAGATATGTTTGGATTGATAGAGCGTGACCTTATTTAGGATTTAATTAATTTCATATTATTTGAATTTATTTAAAGTTTATGTATATTTTGTTAGTTATCATTTGAATCATTATTATCTTATTGTTTGTAATAATTTTTGCCTATATAATAAATTATTCGACTAACTCATATTTGAGTTTCACCAATCATTTACTATCCTAAATTTCTATATACTATTATATTGGTTTCATTTTCTGATGCTAAGATGGTGAAAGTTTGGAACTCTGATTAGTCATCTCTTTTTGTTCATCACCTTAACATTAGTATTCATTTTTTCTTCAACCTAATAATTGCAAATTTCATATAAAAGTCGTCCTAATAAACAAATACCAACATCTTCTTATACAAAAATTAATTTCTTTGTTTTATATATTAATTTTTCCTCCCACCAATGATCATTTCGATAATATCTTATATCCAAGTGATTAATTATATGAGTACTAATTTCTTTTCCCATTGATGATCATTACAATGGTGATTATACCATTGAGTTCTCTTTCCAGCGAATACCATTGCGGTGGTGTTTTTTTTCTCTCATTGGTGAATTATGCTCGTGGTGATTTCTTTTCTCATCGACAATTATTAGGATGATGATTATATGAGTAATTTTTCTTCCACCAACAATCATTCCAGTGATTCACTTTCTCCTAATGATAAATTTGTCACAAGTGAGTTCTTTTCTTATCGACAACAATCCATCATTCCATGATGGTTATACCAAAAGACTTTGCAATTACAACACATTTATGATGATTTTGTGGAACCATATATTTAGTTTAATTTTTTTTAATTTCAAAAGAATTCTTTGTAATAATCTTAAAGTTTACTAAGTTTTAATTTGAGGAGGTGTGTCAGATATATTTGAATTAATAAAGCATGATCTTATTTAGAATTTAGTTAGTTTCATTTTATTTGAATTTATTAATAATTTATGTTTATCTTATTAGTTATTATTTGGATTACTATTATCTTATTATTCATAACAAGTTTTATCTATATAATAAATTACTTGAATTAACTCACTTTAACAAGTTTTCACCATCCTAAAATTCTACATGTACCACCGTATAAAAAACAAAGAAATAATGGATTTAATAAATTTTAGGGTAAATTAAGTTTTAGTTACTCGTATTTTCGACTTTACCAGTTTAATCTTTCAAAAAAGAAAATTGATTCCACAAAATTTTAAATGTTTATGAAATTAATCATTTTTAACATATTTTACAACACTTTTTAGGGACTAATTTGATCCCAAAATGATTAATTTCAGATACATTGAAATTTTTTGGAACTATTCTAAGTTTTTTCGTTTTTTAAATGACTAAATTGGTAAGATTAAAATATATGAGAGACTAAAATGAATATTTACGGGTTATTTTTTGAATGAATAAATTGGTAAGGTTGAAATATATGAAAGACTAAAATGAATATTTACGGTTATCTAATATTTTTGTAGTTGAAATTAGCTAACATTTTTTAAGAAAAAATGTCCAATGAGTCAAAGACAAAGTTAGATAATGGGTATATGGGACCATACTTTATACTGCAACACTATCTCCAATCAACCCTTTTCCACAAATTCTTCACCATTTCCTGCAGAGTGAGCTTTTTTGTCTTGTTCAAAAGCATCACAAAGAACCCTTTTTTATCCACTTATGTCTTCTTTATTTTTGCCTTTGCATTTGATGAAGAACAAGCTCAGTAGCTATGAGTTCCACTTTTTTTGTTATCTTTTGTTTGCTGTTCTTGTTTTCTCACACAACCATGGTAATGTTACATTTACTTTCTTTTCTTTTTTTACTTGTTTAACTTTTTTTTTTGTCCATTTTGCTGTTATGTTATCATATGAACAATGTGAGAATGATAAATAACAAATGCCCATGATTTATTTATGCTTGTGTTGTTTATTTTTGGAGATTCTACAAGGTTGTTCTGATATTGTCTGGTTTTAAAGTACTTCTACATCTATAGTTACTATAATTATCTGTCATAACTTGTAAAAATTGACGAACTAAAAATGGGGTATGGGAACTAGAACAGGTATCATGAATCATGTAACTATGAGTTGACTTTTGAAAACTTGATTTTGATTAAAAGTGAGCTTGTATGTAACTGATGTATGTAACTTGATTTTGGTTTAAGTATCACATTAAGCTTGTTATGATATCCAATGTGCGACTCCTAACATTATTGTCCCCTTTAAGGACTGACGTCCATGGCAGCTTTCAATCTATCGACACTCGCCCAATGTGAACTTTTTCTCTTTTGGCGACTTCATTCATCTATCAGTATTTGGTAGTGGTACCTTAATTCAACCTATAGGTAGTACTTCTGTGGCACAACTCTCAATGAAAGACAGCAATTGTTAAGACAAGCACATGAGTAGAGTCCAACCCAAAACATTAGTCTATTAGGCGGGAGAGCCTCACAGTCCTCGTTAATAAGGATCAAATGAAGTAGTTATTACCAACAAGGCGTTGGTATAGTTGCATAAGGCTCCACTAGATTCTAGATAGACCAAAAATGTCAATAGTTAGATTCATGTGAGCGACACTTGTTAGGAAACAGCCATGCCTTGAAGGGAAATAGTTCCTTACCCATAGGGTTAGAGGATACATTTAGTTATATCAAATCGATGCAGTTATTAGTAGTAACAGAATCAAGTTCCCTAATGTTTTCATAAATTTATTGCAAATATGAATCATTCTATTGTTGCATATATGTATGTGCATGAACATTTACTACTATATGCAGAGTCATTCACATTAAACAGATTTTGTCTATGCACTCTAAACTGATATATGCAGAATCTCAACTCTGAAATCACTTGGTTTTGTTCTCTCTATTATGCAGGTAACCCTGCAAATGAAATTGTTGACATTATAAACAAGAATCTAACAGATCAAAAGTTCTCTAACTTGAATGACAACCCTGGTTTAGGGTGCATGGCCTTACAATATGTTGAACTATGCAAAGGAAACTGCACTAATAACAATGTTGTGAATTGCAAAACTCCTGATGATGACTTCACTGAAGTTTTTGGTCCAAATTGTGGTGTGGAGTTACCAACTTTTGGAACCATAACTGGACACATTGTGGGTTGTCAAAGGAATTATCTTGAACCATCATTAGCATTTTCCCATGTTCTTGTTACAGATAAGAAATCTTTGTCTGTTCTGAGAAACAAATCACATGCTGAGGTGGGAGTTGGTCTTGTTGGAAATCATAAAGGGCCTTTCTTTTGGTGTGTTTTGTTTAGCAATGGCAAGACGAATTCGACATTCGTGCTCGAAAATCGCGGGGCAGGGATCGAGCAAAAGAAGGGGTGCTATAGTGGGAGTAGTGCTCCTTGTAGTGGAGGGCAGAAAAATAGTGTTGTCTTTTTAAACATCTTTTTCATGTGTTATGTGTTCATTTTACTGCTTACACTTTTCTGATCAATTTACAATAATGCAATATCTTCACTTGACAATTCTTGAATTCTTTTTCTTTGTTTTGCTCATTTTTCTCAATCTCATTGATGGTTGATTTATGATCTATAATAGAGCATTATGATATTGACTGATCCATGTAGCCGACCTCATCTAGTGACAGAGAAGAGGGTTGTATCTGCAAGGCGCTTCGATGTTTAAGTCAGGATTGTGCATTCGAAGAGAAAGGTGCATAAGTATAAAAGCATACCTGGTTGGTTTAGTACTATATCTATAGTGGTTAAAATTGGTCTTAGTAACACAAAGTGGATGCATAGAGACAACAAATCAGAATGGTTAACCACACACCAACGGTTAGCACTCTTTATTTTATGTATAATGTTGAAATAACTATACAGTGTATCGTATCGAGTTTATCATATAGATAATTTTATAAATTAATATAAAAAGTGACGATCTGCGTGCAAGTGAATTGTATACTTGTACATATAACATATGATTATGTCCAATCCAAATTGATTTCATTATGCATGACCAATGGGGTATGCATGTGTCTATCCTATTGCCTAATCAACCTTTTAAGTACTTGTTTATTTATTTAAAAATAATTTTAAATACATACCGTTACTTTCTTTTTTTTGAAGAATACATGTCATCATCTTATTCAGTATTGGACTCGGTAGAATATATGGATTCAATCAGCACACCCAACACATGCATTACCCAAAACCATTGTCCCAAATTCCTGTCGGTTTTTTAGTTGGAGGAAAAGCCCAAATCAATTAGTGATCAAGCAATTGCAACATTCAAGAATAGAACTAGGTTAAAAAATTGCATTCATTTACAAATTGCCATAAAAATCTACCTTAATCTTATTTTCATAGAGGGATTCAAAAGATTGAACATGGCTTAATGAATAAGAAATGAAGGTTGAGTTGTGCTTCTTAAACTCTTGAACACTTATTTGAAACTATTTAATGTAGTTGTGATTCTTAAACACTATCACATGAGTAAATATGTTTCAAACTTAGATCCTTAATAACAAGGATCCTATCCAAATTGAATAAGACATTCACTGAGATTAATTACTATAAGGTAAGTAAAATCAATTTAAAACTAGTTTAAGTACAGTTTCTAATACATAACCCCAAAAATTAGTGAAAATCTACTGCACATTATCTCTCTTAAATGAACAGAAAAATAATAATATTTCTTTGCAACTCTCCTTGCATTCATTTATGCTAATTTTTCCTTTTAATTTATTTTCCACCTTATTATTCTTTTGGTAGAAGACTATCATTATATGTGTTTGATGTTATACATAGTCAATCCTAAACCCGGATAAAAGGTGAAAGTTGTATTATACAGTCAACACACAATATAAAACTTTGTTAAATCTTTATGATATGGATCGACGATATGATAATATTAATGTCAGGTTGTGGCTCATAAGCAATGCGTAGTATCGTCTGAGTACAGTGCCAAAAGATCAAGGGTTAGTGCATCGTTGCCTAGAAGTATGAACAAGTAACCTAGTCAATTATAATATGTTACACATATTTGGTTGTCCTACGTATGTACATGTTCCTAGTGATGAACGATCTAAACTTGATCCCAAGTCAAAGAGGTGTATCTTCATTGGAGATACCAAAAGTGTGAAGGGGTTCAAGTTTTGGGATCCAATTTCTAGAAAAGTGGTGTTGAGTAGAGATGCAGTATGTGATGGAAGATTTTATGTTGAAACAGACAGTTTTGATAGAGGTGTCTATGCGAAATAGAGGAACTTTGAGATCAAATATGATTCTAGTGAGCAACAAAATGGTTCAAGTAAATAAAGGTAATGAACCATGTACTACTTCAAGTCAAGAATATGGTGATTCTCAGGCGAAGAGTTCAGGTATGCAGGAGTATCTACTTGCTAGAGACAGAGATAGACGTCCTATCAAAAATCTAGAGAGATATGGCTTCAACTGCTCTCCATATTAGTTCAGAAGATCCATGTAGCTTTCAAGAGACTATAAAGAATTAGGAGAAAGAACAATGGATGAGTGATATGATGGAGAAGATGTAGTCTCTACACAAGAACCAAACTTGGGAGCTTGTCCCATTTCTACCAGACAAGTGTGAAAATGAGTGTACAAGAGGAAGCCAACAGTATCAGAAAAAGAAGGGGGAAATTCAAGGCTCGTCTTGTAACAAAAGAGTATTCATAGTAGAAAGGGGTCAACTACAATGAGATTTTCTCCCCAATGGTGAGACACACTTCTATTAGGACAGTGTTTGCCTTAGTAGCCAGCCGAGATATGCACTTATGATAGATGGATGTGAAGACTGCCTTTCTTCATGGTGAATTAGAGGATAAATTTTACATAACATAACCAGAAGGGTTTAGTGCAGCTGCACAAAGTCACTTGGTTTGCAAGTTGAAAAACTCTCTATATAGGTTGAATTAGTCTCCTAGAGAGTGGTACAAGTGGTTTGACACTTATATGTTGAAGTTTGGTTACAAGCGACGTGTGTATGATTGTTGTGTTTATGTGAGAAGCATTGTTGATGACTCTTTTATTTTTCTACTACTTTATGTTGATGATATGTTAATTGCTGCTAATCATTTGAGTGATATCAATGAGCAGAAAGTCATGCTAGGTAAGGAGTTTGGCATGAAAGATATAGGGGTTGCTAGGAAGATTCTTGGGATGGAGATTCACATGGATAGGATAGCTAGAAAACTATGGCTCTCCCAGCAAAGCTATGTTGAAAAGATTTTAGAGAGATTTGATATGAGCAATGCTAAAGTAGTAAGTACTTCATTGGCAAATCACTTCAAGCTTTCCCTAGATCAGTGTCCAAAGATAGATGAAGAGAAGAAGTACATGTCAAAGGTTCCATATGCTAGTGCAATGGGTTTCTTGATGTAAGATATGGTTTGTACTAGACCGGACTTGGCACAAGCAGTTAGTCAAGTATGCAAGTACATGTCAAAACCAAGGAAGCAACATTGAGAAGTAGTCAAATTGATTCTTAGATATTTGAAGGGGACTACATGTCTCGGTATTATGTTTGGCAGCCAATAGAGTAAGCCTTCAGTTGTTGGTTATGTTGATTCAGACTATGCAAGAGACTTAGAAGATAAAAAGTCCACAACAGAGTTTGTCTTTACCCTTGTAGGTGGACCAATTATGTGGAGATCGTCAGTTCAGTATGTTGTTGCTAAGTCCACAACTGAAGTAGAGTACATGATAGTTGGTGAAGCTTCTAAGGAAGCCATGTGGCTTATGGGGCTGATAAATGAATTAGGCATTGAACAAGGTGGAGTTTCGCTGCATTGTGATAGTCGGGATGTTATCTTCTTGGCAATGAACCAAGTACTCATGCTAGGACCAAACATATTGATGTGAGATTTCATAAGATCAGAGAGTTAGCAGCTTATGGGCATATACTTTTACAGAAGATTCACATTTCAGAAAATGCAGTTGATATGTTAACCAAGTCTGTCACCGTGGACAAGTTCTTGCATTACCTAGCTTGCTGAACATTAAATGATGCTAGACTATGGAGTTCCCCCAACCCAATGGCGAAAGATAGAGATTGATGATATTCGCCAAGGTGAGGATTGTTGTGCAATGACTCATATTCTCTAGAGAACAACAATACAAGTTATGAGTTTGGGTTGATGTAAATGAGTTGAGGTAGTGAGCTATATGTTTATGTTATGTAAACCTAATGTAACAAGGAGAACAATAGCGGGACACAAATCTTTATTCTCTAATACATAGTGGTAGTATTTCAACATTCCTAAGGATATAAGCACAATTTGCCGAACCTTATTACCAAATTTCTTATATTATTCTTTTACCTCTACTCTTTTATTATTTGATTGTTCGCTTGTTCCTGTATTCATACCAAAACTTAAGATCTATTATTTTACTACTCCTTTTTATATATTCTTATTACTATCAACTCTCAAGTCGAGTGAAAGTATATGTTCCTCAATTTCTGTTGCAAATGAAAGAATAGTGAAGCACACGCGCTCATGAACTATAGGACCCAATTCTTTATAGTACATATTCTTTTTAAAATACAAGCAACCTTGTATTAAAAATATGACACCTAGAAGAGATAATGAGAGATTATGGTTGTAATAGACAAATATTATGGAATGTATTAGTTGCCTTGTTTTTTGGGTTTGCATGTTTTCAAACACCTGTACCATTCTCTTCAACATTAAAATACTAACTTTGCTATAATTTATTGATCAATATTTTATTTGGCACAACCATACCTCATCTCCCAAGTTATAAAATATGTTTATTTTTTTATCTAAAGTTTTCTCAAGTACATTTGTGTTATAGAAAACTGAGATATAATGATTGGGTCATCTTGGATTATTCCAATCCAGATGATGAAGTTAACTTCAACTTTTCTCAATCCTATTTGACTTTTTATTCTTAAGGAAAATTCTTCCCTTGTTGATTAATTAAGTGCACCCTTAAGAAAAGCTATTTTCGTTTACTTTTTACCTTTGAATCTAAATGCTTTTCCCACACTGCCATTAGGTTTTCTTAGTTATAATATTAATTAAGATTGAAGAGTCAAAATTTCATTATATATGCATAAATATTTATATACAATAAGTATATTATATATCATTTCATTTGTATTATTTATATTTAAATGTAAAAAATAATTAGATATGAGTTATGTATAATGAAATGACAGTCTAAAAAAAATTTATACTATTAGTATATGCATTTTGTTCCCCTCAAATTCCTAATGTTAACTGCATACTGTGTTAACCAAATATTGAACTTTGGTGTGAAATAAAAATAAAAATAATATGATCATTTTTAGACTAGCATATTCTTTTTGCTAATTTTATTATATTATTACTTAATATTTGGAGATTAAGATGAATGCAACAAGTATGTTTTCAGCAACCCTAAATAGACCAAACAATACTTTCCATCTATGTATCATGTGGTTGTTTATTGAACTGTGGTGTCATATTTATCATAAATTTTGAGCATATTCAAATGCTAAAATAATTTTCACACCACATATGATTAGAAAGAGTGGACTTTTATAGAATCATCACTTTTATTAAATGTAGTCTACAAATCATGTGATATTTTTTATACAAACAAATCATATGATACAATCCTTCTTTTCATAAAGAAAGATATGTATTTGAGTGAAAAAACATTTCATGCCACATTTTAACTTAAAACATTATCACACTGAATTTATAAATTTATTCACTTATATATTTTTTAATTAGTCTATTTATATGTAGCACAAGCTTTTTTACTACATTAACTTATACTTGAAATACTCAACAATATATTCTAGAAAGAGATCACAGGATAAATTTATGACTTTATAATCTGAATTATACCTGAATAGTTAGGATTAAAAATTACTTAATAAAAAAGTTATCATATTAAAGTAAGATTAATTAATTCACATTAAATATTCTCATTTTCACAATAACAATTGTTCACACTTAATTCACTTCATATATTTGAGAGAGAATCTACTTACTTCACGAATAAATTAAAAAAAAAATTATTTCATGTATTAAGTCATTTAGAAATGTTAATTAATGTATAGATATAAACAATTAAATTTTTATAAAATAAATATGTAAAATATGGAATATGTTTTTTTAAATAATATATAATATGAAAGTCAAAATAAAAAGAAGTATTTTTTATTTATAAAAAATAAATAAAAGTAATGATGACTACATGACTTTGGAGAGCCACAACAAACATCATGTGACACCACATCAATTTCCCACACACTACATTCTGTGCCGCTATTCAATACCCTTTACTCACCCTTTCATCCATTACCATGCCAAATATTGTGCCAACATGGTGGACAATATCAGCCACAGATTCAATTGCATTATTCAAATGATTTTTATTTGCAAAAAGAAGAAGCAACTTATGTTCAATATTATTTACTAGATACAAACATTTAATCTATAATATATATATATATATAACATTTGCCTATTAAAAAAGTTGTCTAAGATTTGTGAAATGTTATATGCATCTTAACGATGAACTTGGTTTATTTCCATAAATCCAAAGGTTGTAAAAGGGTATATTTAGTTTTAAAAAAAATAAAAGTTGATATTATGTAATCAATATTTATTGTGTAAAAATTAAATAAGGGGTCAACTAAAGGTTCAATATTTATTTAAGGTTTGCATTCATGGGGTTGGTTTAGAACTTATAAATGCGAGGGATTATTTTGTGCCGATATTGTCGGTAAGTCATTCCATTCAATAATTTATGAATATAATATGTGTATACCGACAATATAAAGATTCATATATAATCAATGTATGATTCACTATTCATTTGCGTTATTTTTTATTTAAAAGTCGATGATAAATAAATGTGAATGGTGAGTAATAGAATGATATTGTAAAAATCTCTTACACTACCAATGTATACACATTTTCTCATAATTTATAATTAGTGTAATTATGATTAAGTGGCCCTCTAGTGCAATTCTTGTTGTAGCAATCCATTACCACATAATAATAAAAAAATTGACAAGAAAATCTAGTACTAACCTTAATATTAATTAATTAATTATATATAAATGAAAAATAATTTATGAACTTGTGACATAACTACATAAGGGTTTTTTTAGGTTATTAACCTATTGTTTATATGTCAAATCATTATATTGACTACTAAATTAAAGTGTAACACACAGTAATCGAAGGATTATATATTAATCATATGAGAAAATTGATGATATATTAATATTGAAATCAATATAATTCTAAATTTAACACACAAGTTTCAACAGGAATTTGGGATTGAAGGGTTGAGACTGACGGGTTAGAAAAGATGAGGAACATTTGTTCCAAAATATCTCTTAACTTAAAATTTTAATTATTAAATATTTATTTTAATCAATTACAATTCATTCACATGAAGTTACATATATTGCGATATAGAAGATGTGCTTCTATAAAAGATAAAGAAAAATGAGATAAAAAATACTCTAAATTACTCAATTACGTTTTTCTATTTCGAAATTTTTAAAAAATACCAAATGAATAAATACAAACCCAGATGTCAATTTTCCATTATAAACCATGTTTAGTCTTATTTCACCCGTTTTTTTATTACATAGACTCGATTAACTGTGAATTAGTTTAATTAAAATACAACTTTTCGTACTTAGTAGCAATATTTTTTCTATTTTGCGAGTTCTTAGTTCATTTTGAAGTTTAGTTTTGCCATATTCGGTAACAGCTTTTTATAAATTCTCCTACTACTGCTTAAAAAATAATAAACAAAAACTAAATAAATGCATTTATGCCTTAGTAATATATAAATCATTCAATACTTACAAAAGTATTCATATAGTGTTTAGCTTAACTTTCTCATTAGTGGATATTAAATTATATTTAATAAAATATTAAAAGAGCATTAAAGTGAGTTAATTATTTAATTTATACTTTTAATTTGTTTTGACCAAATAAAACATAAGTTATTTTTCTACCCAAAAAAACATAAGTTATTTTTCTACCCAAAAAAACATAAGTTATTTTCTGTTAAACAAAGGACAAATTAAGTGAAACTAAATACAAGATGTCCAAGTGAACGGTAATTGTTTTTAAAAAGGTACATGATTTGACCTTAGCGAAACCAAACACATGTTCTATTTTTAAAAGGCATGGTGGTAGACGCTTTTTAGTAAAAAAATAATAAGAAAGTGACACTTAACAAATATATTTTTATTGTGCCAATAGACACATCTTTATATTATTAAGTTCCTAATATTAATTAGCATAATTTCAAAAGAGTTATGAATCATTTGTTGGAAGAGACAGTCACACAATAAAAAAAAATTAATTCATTGTTAAAAGACAAATGAATACTTTTGGTAATACATAAAAATGAGTTGTGTAGCATACGATAAAAAGAGTTCTACGAGGACGAGACTATTCTCATACCATATTGTATAGTTATTAATAATAAGTTTAGATGATGGATGAGAGTTTCACTAATCTTCAAATGTAGTCTAGCTCTATCAATAGAGATGCGCTCGCGAAAAGTAGATGCATCTTGTTGATATAATCGCATATAAAGAGTTGTAAGACTCCTCTCATTCTGGCATGTATATTCATGTATCCCTCCGCCTATAAGCAACTGCATGGAGCCAACCCATTTCACGCATAGGTCACATATCATATGAATGGATGAACTCATAGATCTAATGTCTTAAAATTTTGGGTTAGTGATTTCAAACTCACTTATATACTTCTTTCATACTCTATCGAAGAACACTAACCTATGGATGATATTCCAACACACATGTCCATCGCTTTGGCCTATTTCGTCCCTTAATCACATCATGTTAGAAGATGATATGTCACTTTGATACCATTTGTCATATTCTTAGTTACCCTATGGATTTACGATCGTCCCATAGACCAATATAAGTATTTTCATCATGATTTGCCATCACTCACACTCTTCCCAAGAAAACTTCTCAAGAATTGCTTCACATAAAACACATTTAATCATGATTTTTTGGTACATAAACAAATTTAATCATGATTTGGTAACAAATGTAACCTTTGAAAGAAGGATTTGGTATCCAATTTCTCTCTGAATGACTAGAAAATGATGGATTACCCTATGTCTTAATATATTATAATAATAAATAATGAAATAAAGGAAATATTAAATAAAATGAAGCAAGTTATGGAGCCCACATAAACACCTACACAAATGCAGCAGAAGGATATAGTCTAACCATGTAGAATTTAAGAACACTCACCAGACATTGCTGTTTCCTCTCTTCTCTTCTCCATAAACCTGAACGCATTTACTTCTCTTCATTCAACCAAATTAATTTCATTTCCATCTCATTCATCATTCATTAATCCCCTCACCACACTTCACGTGCTCCTCACGTGACTCTTCTCCTTCTTCTCAAAACAACAACAAAAACATATAAAGATCCTCTCTTCCCCGAAAATCATATTCATGTATTTAACCGATCAAATTTCATTAAGTAATATGAAAATATTAGTTTTTATTTTTATGGCTTTTACTTTTAATTAAGTGTCAGTTTTTTATTGGATAGAGATAGAAAAACAAGCAAAAAAATGATATACATGATATCTATTTATAGGAAAGCACATCTTCTGTCTCAATACATGTTAATTCACATAACTTTTTAATCTCGTTGATCAGAAAATATCATATATGTTAAATTTCGATTTTATTTTTCTGACCAACGAGAATAAAAAAATAAATGGAATGCGAGAAACTTTGAGACAACAAAATGAAGCTCCCACTCACACAACCCATGAAATAAAAACAACACACTTACTTACGTTGCACCATTTTTTCCCTTTTCTTGTTTCTGAAACCTTTTTTTCTAACAATGTCTTCTCCTCCTCCATTATCATTAAACGTCGTCGGATCAGACACCTTTATCCCACTTTCATCTTCCACTTCACGCCGTTCATCATCTTCGTTAAAGAACCTCAGCCCAACCATTCTCATCATTGTAACCGTCCTCGCCGTTACCGTTATCGTTTCCTTATCAATCTGCTTCCTAATCCGTCACCTTAACCGCCGCTGCCTCCGCCGCCTCTCCCATTCCTCCTCCGCCGTCCCCTCATCCGCCGCTGCAACTCCGATCTTCACATCCAGCCGCCGCATTTCGCCGGAAATCACTCCATCCTCTATAATTGACTCACTCCCTTTGTTCACGTTTTCCTCCGTCACTCGCCGCTCCGCCACCGGCGCCGCTGACTGCGCCGTGTGCTTGTCGAAGTTTCAAGACCACGACCTCCTCCGCCTCCTTCCGCTCTGCTGCCACGCGTTCCACGCGGAATGCATTGACACTTGGCTACAGTCCAACCTCTCCTGTCCGCTCTGCCGATCCGCCATTGTCGCCGCCGATAACGACCTCGCCAAGATTCTCCGGTCGTCATCCTCCGCCGGAAGCGACAGTTTTCGAGTTGAGATAGGGAATGTGAGCCGCAGAGGAACCGCAGCAGCAACGGCACCGGAGGATTCCGTTTCCTCCACCGCCGATGATGCTCGTAGTGGCGGCGCGGGAACGAGGTCATATTCCATTGGATCGTTTGAGTACTTAGTGAATGAGGAATCAGAGGTTCCTTTCAGTAATGCTCACCGGAGAAGCGTTTCAGATCAAAAGGATATTCCGATTCCGGCGGAGTATTCGGTGACTCAGAATGAAGCATTTCTTGCCGGAGATGTTGCCGGAGTTAGAAACTGGCTTAAGGATTACGTGGATAGAATTTCAGCTTCAATATCGTCGAGAACGGTGTCGTTTAGAAGCTCTGGAAGATTTGGCGGGAGTAGTAGAAGAAGCGACGTCGTTCCAGTAAGTGTTGATTATGACATTGAAGGTAACAGAATTGGTGAAGAGATTAGCGAAATGTTTCGTTGGATTTCAGGGGTATGATCGTAATATTACGTAAAACATTTTCTAATTTTTTTATATATTTTTTTAATTTTTCAATTTTCCCCCCATAAATATTACTTTAGCATTTCGCTTTAATTCAATGTTTTACCATGAACCAAATTAGTGTAAACTTGAATCCATGTAGATAATATATATAATATTGTGCTCATATTATAAGATGAAAATATACAATTTAAATTCGAATCAATGTATGTATATATTGTGACTGCATATTAATAAAAAGATGAAGTATTAAATATATATAAATTTTTAATCTAACAATACATAAATATTACACTCTTATTATTTTTAACATAATTCGTTATAATTTTATTTCTATTTTTTTATATAAAATCTGATTGATTGTTGAGTAGTTTGGATATAGTGGAGGGATGATATTTTGGGATTGAAAGATGGCCTAATCCTTTATATATTGAAGTAGTTATTATGATATTTAAATAGTTGTAAGGTAACAATATGATAAAATAACAGTATAAAATAATTTCTACAAATAATATATCATAATTAATTCTAGTACGCACAAAATAATTATGCATAAAAATATTTCGACTTCATTCTTCTTGGTAATTTTAATTTTAATTTTATAAGAGTAAAATACAAAGTAGGTTTTATGTTAAATTTTTATATGGATAAACTTACATACAAAATTTGTATCACTTCATGTATCATATATTTTTCATTCGTTAGAAAAGTAATTTATGAATTAAATATATATTAATTTTATATTTTCCGACCAATGAAAATTACATAATACATAGAATGATATAAACTTTAGGACGAAAGATGTATTCTCATTGATCACTAACATGTATAAAATTAAAACTAAAAGAGTTGAAGAGGATTATATTTTTTTTTCAAAAACAAAAAGCTAAAAGACATAAGAATGACAAATGATGAATCTTTGACATGTTGCTCAAAATGTATCATAAGGATGAATCTTTTGAAAATGTAATATTACTGCATGTAGCCAAACAAATAGAGATTAATTATATTACAAACAAAAATAATTACTACTGCTTCTCGAGTTCTAGGGTTTATTTTAGAAAACAATCATTAGCCTGATAAGATAAAAAATTGCACAAAATAAAAAATAAATTATAACATTAAAAAATGAACCTAAAATTTATGGAGTTTTTACCCGAGAAAATAGAAATAAATAAGGGGGTTATGTGATTTATGGTACTTTTTGGAAGGAGGAAAAGCATAAGGGGGGTTTGGTGTGGAAAAAGATCAATTGTCTCCAATCGTGTCTTATTTTCTGTTTTAAATCCATCACATTTTGCTATATGAATTAAATAAAGATTGTAAAAATAAAAAGTCACGTTTTGATTGATTTGATATATAGAATATGACACCGTTCGAAACAAGTGATCCGAATCCATTTCTTTAGATAGGAAGAGAAGGCATGTAATTAATGGATATCTCATTTATTGTTAGGTTACCAAACATTTTAATGGAGAAGGTCCAACGTCTGCCTCAATTTTCGGCCTTCTGCTACATTTATTAATCTTTATACAAAGATGAAAAACTGTATACACCGATAGTATATGAGTTTTATACATTATCAGTATATTATTTACCATCTATATTTAATCATGATCGATTCTTAAAGTAAAATCAAATAAATAAAAAATAATATAATTAATTATATAAATCTTTATACTGACAATATAAAAGTATTAAATGAAATCAAGTTAGTATTAATTATCACATATACTACATGTTCCTATCATAACCTACATTTCTCTATTCTTTTTTATTTATTTATTTTTACTCTTTCATCTAAACAAGATTTAAAATTATGACTATCATATTAACTTACACAAAAATCTAAGACCACTTCTACAGATATAGGAGATGAAAGGTTATCATGAATTGAATGTGAAATATAGGAGATGAAAGGTTAGGTTATTATTTTGTTATATAGAGATATTTTCTATAGTATTGAAAATAATATTTGATTTAATATTTTAAAAATATGAAAATTAATAATTTAATAATTTTAAAATGATTCAATAGTGTAGCAGTCGGTAGCACAATATGATTATTATAGAAATTGTATATATGGTTTACATTTTATATTGGTAATTAACCTACTTATAAAAAATATTTTTAATATTTTCGATTAATGTATACATTGCTCTCACTGCTTAAATTTTGTGTGTTTGGCAATAAATATATATTGACTTTTGTATATATTTTTATTAAATTTAGAACAATATACTATACTTGCTGGATGGTATTTTGTAATAATCAAAGGAAAACTTACATTCGAGAAATAAATAATTCACTTTTGACACTCTTATTGAAGAAATAAAAAAACCTATCGATTAAGAAAGTATAGCTTATAATCAACACAAAGAAAATTTAGCCGAAACTAAAACCAAAATCAATATTTAATGGGTGTATTTCATGTCGAAATTTAATGTTGATTGGATCCACTATATTTCTAAATTGTAAATAACATTATTTATTCTTAAGTTTACATTCCTTTTTTATTTCCTTGATCCATTAAAGGTTAATATTATTTATTATAAGATGACATAACTTTTTAGGGCTTATTCTTTTTTCTAATTTTTGGATACTTTGTCTAGGAATCCTATTTTACTTGTAGAAAAAGCAAACCAAGTTGAAATCACAAACACAATACTCATGATATTCATGAGCAAACTTTGGTAAACTAAGTTTTAAAAAGGACTATGATTGATCCATGAAACTAGTACGAATATTTACTTTCCCTCTATTTCAACATAAGGACTATAAAGAGGTGATAATATTTGTGGAAGGTGGTGATGGCTGAGGGAATAAATTGATATTAATGGTTAGTTGATAAGTGATAACCTCAACTTAGGTTATCATGTCAATTAACTAAAAAAGTTAAGTACTTAGAATGCAAAATAAAACAATGAGGTTAATATATATGTACCTATGGTATAAAGTTTTTATATGGTTCGTATATCATTTATTATTTATGTGTATTACTTTTATTCAATAGTTAAAATAATCAAGATTTGAATTATGGACGACGTTATGAGAATATGAAAAGTTGTTATATGAAACCATACTAGCATACAAAAAATTAATGAAAAATGCAACTTAATCTCTGAAGTATAGTTTATATCTTAGTTCTCAATGTTTAAAAATATGGATTTTTGATCCTTCAACTTTTTTTTTGTAAAATTTGTAAATGGGCCGATCAATTTGCAACATATGGATTTCTCCAAATAGATGGTGGAAACTTTGGGATGATCCTTTCAAAAGAAAATTGTGTTGGAGTACCAAATGAGTAAAACCATAGAATGAGTAATGAGGAAGAAAGTGTCAAGGTTAATAAAGTTTGGTATCAAAAAGTGGTAGGAGAGTTGATAATGTAAAGCCCACATTACACTAAATTTTACGAGCTGAAATCCTCTCTAGTAATGGATTCTACTAGAATATGAGGTAAATAGAAGTTTCATATTTTTTATTTATAAATAATTTAATATATGGATAATTAAAAATAATTATATATCATATGTTACTATTTACGTTTAGTATTGAACTCTTTCGTATTAAAAAGGATATGAGGTCAAATTTGACATATGGTGTGAGCATGATAAGCCATTCCATGAATCATGCAAGAGACATATTCAAATCAATTGAACTATTCTAGTGTATCTCATGGCTTCGGGAAAAGAATTATTAATTAAAAGAGGAGGAAAAGGATTAATAGTTAGAATTTCCAACTATGACCATAGAATTTGTGAATTTTTTAGGATGGAAATCATTCTAGATGATATCAAGATCAAGCACAAAGCCCAAAGTTGTTTTTTTATAACAAGTTAGTATTTATAATAGCTCACAATCATGCAGAAGTTGACTTTCAGTCTTATTTGTTCTGAGTGTCAGTTTTGTTGAGGAGCTCCTTCATACTCTCCGAAATTGCAATAACTCGATTCTGTTATGGTGTCGTTTGGGCTTTGTTGATCCTTCTTTATGGAGTAATCATTCTTTCATCAGGTGACTAGTGGATAATTCTAAATTCCTTTTTCGTAGTTTGTTTTTAACAGGTATTTAGTAGGCTTGGAGATGGAGGAATAACACTATCCTGGATTTTTTGGCCTGAGATATTAACCTTGCGGCTTCTAGTGTGCATTAGAATTTTAGAGATTGGTTTGCTTTGTCAGATGCCAACATTGTAAATATTAAGCTTTCTCTTTTTCAATGGTCTTGTCTAGCAGTTGGGCAAGTGAAGCTGAATGTCGATAGTAGTTGTTCCATGAGATCTAATTTGATGGGAGGCGGTGACGCTATTCGCAACCATGAAGGACACTAGCTTATGGGTTTCCCTGTTGGCTTTGGATTTGTTATTACTATCGAAGCATATTTTATCGCAATGGAACAAGGTTTGATTTTGGCTTGTCATAGAGGTTTCTGAGATGTTGCGCTCGAGTATGACCGTCTGGAAGCTGTGCAAATCATTATAGAGGGTCTTGTGGTCAGATTTCACAAGATTTCTGAAGTGGTGAGTCGGATATGCAAGTTGCTTATTCGTTGCTGGGAGGTTCATATTCATTTTAGTTCAAAGGAAGCCAATGCCTTAGCAGATTTTATGGCTAAGACTGATGCCCTTCCGTGCTCAGCTTTTAAGATTTTGGCTTCTCCTCCGGCTGGTGCTTCAAAATTTTATAGGTTTAGTTCTTTCTATTTAGTTTTGTTTTTTCTTTCTACTGTACCAAAAACAAAAGCTCAAATCATGTTTTAGTATGATATGGTTGAACTGAGATATTATCCGGCATTGCATCCTCCGGTACTTGAAATTGAGGAAAAAATAGATTTGAAAATTATGAAATTTATTTAATTACAAAAAATTCAAAATTCAGACTCTTAAAATTTAATTATATCATATATCAACATCTCTATAAATCCTTCAAGTGCTGGAAATGATCTAAACTCAGTAGGATTAACCACAAAAAAATGACTAGAATTTGATGAGGAGAAACTCATTATTATATCATGTGCCTCATCGGGTTACCTAAAGAACATATAATAACATCATATCATTCATATAATCAGCCCTACCAGATGGGAAAAGCTTTGATATTTGTTGTTATAAATGAAAAAACTACAAAGAAATATGTATATCATACCGCACGAAAGTAGGGGTGTTCAAATTCAGACCGGTCCAACAATAAAACCGAAAATCGATCCAAAATATAGCGAAACCGCAAAAACCGAATGCATTTGGGTCGTGTTGGACTTATTTTTTAAAGACCGATTGGTCCGGTCTGGATTTTGGTTTCACCTCTTGGATGCAGACCGATTCAGACCGGACTGAAATAATATGTAAAGTTTAAGTGTGTAATACTTTTAAGTGTCTACCAAACTTATTCTGAAGTCCCAACTCCAAAATTGTATCTATATTTTATTTGTTATATTCTATAACACATACTTATATATATGTTGTTATGTTTTTTGATACACTTTTTTAGAACTTAAATCAATCTCATAACAAGTAAAGAGAATTCAAGTATTATTTTGATTAGGTGTTTTATTATCAATTTTATTGTTGTGAAGTATTATTGTTATTAATTATCGGTGAACACTATAACTGTTAAAATTACGTTGCAAGTACTCATATTATTGTTATTGATATCATGTTGTTTTGTTGTCTTTATTATTGATATCTTGTTATTGTTGTTACTATTTTTACTTTTATTATTATTGTCTTACTATTTATTACTATTTTACGATGTTGTTTACTTATACTATAATTGCACATTAAAAATTGTTGAGCCCTATTTTTATTGTTATTTTATGCTTAATATTTAGTCATTTTTATGAGTTTTGAATGTATGTGCAATTTCAATATTTTATAAAATAAAAAAAACTGATCTAAACCGAACTGAAACCGCATATTATATTTGGATTGAATCGAACATCTTAATATAAACAGACCAGACCGGTCCAGATCATATGTTAATTACATGTTTGAATTGGATTATTTTTTATCTAAAAACCGATTGAAATGACCGTAAACACCCTTACAAAAGTGGGAAAAAAAGTGATTGACAAGTACATGAACACACTGATTCTAATATAAAATAGCAATTACAATGTCAATGTATAGAAACTTACCCATAAAAGTGAACTTTCAAATAAACATCTATATCTAAAAGGAGAACCCTAATTTGATCTCTGACACTCATAATATTCCTTTAATTATTTTTTACTAAATGAAGAAAGATTATTAGATGAAAAAAGGAATACAAAGGAGACAAAGAGATCCTCCATATACCATGTCTTAGAAAAAAACACAATGGAGTGAAACCAACCATTATGAATATCTTCAATGTGTCTACATTAAAGAAACCATGATGCCATCAATCCCAAAACAGAACAAACAAAAACACTAAAATGAGTCCTTGAATGCCCACACCATTTTTTTTAACAGAAAAAAATGTATGTATCGGTAGTTTATGAGTTTTATACACTACTAATATATTATCTATTATTCATGTTTAATCATGACTAGTTCATTAAAAATTAATTCAAATGAATAATGAATGATATATTGACTGTGTATAAATCTTTATATTAATAAATATAAATATTATACTCTTTTTTTAATCAATGAAGTAAGCCAAATGATAGCTTCACTTCATGATAAATCTCTCTAAGGAAGAGAACAATTCAGGCTGAGTTAAAGGGTTTTGTATTGGGGTTTAACCTTTATGGTTTATATCCTCTATATATACTCTACAAATGTCAAAATGGCATTTCTTATTTATAGGGTTTGAGTACATATTATTATATAAAAAATCATAGGATATAATAAAATATATAGAAATGTAATTGTTTGGTTACATTGTTAATTTATCAAAAAATGTTTTTTTACTTACCAAACTAAGTTTTCTTTAATCACTCAAATTATTTGAGTGAATAAGTACACTTCAATAGCAAAATCATTATTTGTAACTATACCTATAAATAAAATCAAGACAAACTCCCAAAATGACTAATAAAATAAAAAAAGAAAAAAACAAAGAAAGGAGTAGTTTCAAGATTTAAATGAAGCTACCAACAACTACAACAAAAGCATGTTTGAAGAAAACTTTTTTCCCAATGTCTTAAATTTGAAGTGATGGTGGATGAAGCCACATTTTATATTGTGTTCACCACACAATTGTAGAAGAATGTGGTTGATGGTGTAGCAATAACATAACCAAAATATTAAAACATAGTGTATAATTTAAAATATTAATCTTTCATAATTTAATAAAGTACCAAAAGCAAACAACATCATGGAATTCCAACTTATTAGTCGATTTTCGGAAGGTAAAGAATGAAATGAAAATACTTGAGAACTATAAAATACACTCCTATAACATTCTCTCGTATTCATTATCCAATTAAAACTCAATTAAGTCAAGAAATCATGAAAGTCCATTCTAAAAGTAAAATCTATATCTTTCTCTTCCTCCTCATGATGAAAACTTATAGAGTTCCATTGTACAAAGAATTGGCAGAAGAATATTATATTGCTCATGGTTTAGTATATATAAAAACAAAAACATTAGAATATAATAATACACTAAAACCTAAACAAATCACCATTCATTCTTTCTTTCACAAAAATAAAATATATAAAATATATGCAAGAACAATATAATTACATCATTTACAATTCATATTTAATTATTGTTATCTCTTTAACAAAATATGTAATATAAATGAATTGTGAATGATATACTAACTATATTACATTAACACTGCATAATTATTACATTTTTCTTTCCTTTTCTACATAGATTACATGAAATATCTACATTATAAAACATATCCAAATAAACATCAAACACAATATGCAATGTGTTGTATCTGAGCATTTAAAAAAAGTATAAAAAAAAACTGTTCAGTATTTTGTCTCAAAAGATAAAATAAAAAAAATTTAATAAAAATCTGCAGAATAATGAGAAATGAAGCAAAGAAAACGTGAGCACATATAAAAAGGAAAGAAACTCAACGATTATGAGTAACTCTTCCAAAATCTGCAAACTTTCTAGAACGGTTCGCACAATATGATGTGTGGGTCCCACTCACCATAACCATTGGTGTGTTCCGATTCGGACTCGCTCGAACCAACGGACTCAAACATATAACCATTCCCGATAGCTTCTTTCCGGCGGAACCTAACCGTGACCGCCTCGCCGCAACCGCCGCCGTGTGATTCTCCAACGGTGAGTGATCTACATCGTTATAGAATTTATTCTCTGTTGAATTTCCTCGACTCGATTCTTCGCAATTTCGTTGTTTATTGTGCCGGTGAGGTGAGAGAATCGTCGATAACCACGACGGTGATGACGTTGATGCTGCCACTGACGAAGAAGGATCATCGCATGATTTGTTCGATCTAGATTGGAATAGGTTAGAGAGGTTCCACAACTTCCCTATCTTCTTCGACGACGTTGTTTTGCCTCCGTCGCATGATTCGGAGAACGACGGATCCACCAACGGCGTGCTGTAGAACGACCGGTTGAAACGTCGATCGTGATCGGTTTTCCGGCGAGGAACGTACGGCGAAACCGACCGTGGAAAATTCAAACCGACGGAGTTATCACAGTGATTGTTTTTAAGATCATC
Source organism: Lupinus angustifolius (assembly GCF_001865875.1). Taxonomy (NCBI): domain Eukaryota; kingdom Viridiplantae; phylum Streptophyta; class Magnoliopsida; order Fabales; family Fabaceae; genus Lupinus; species Lupinus angustifolius. The sequence goes on along the minus strand of NC_032009.1, from coordinate 35,761,081 downwards.
GGAGGAGCGTGGTGTAACACGCGCGTGTTGTTGGGCTTGGGCCTGGGCCTGGAAAATCGGTTCGAGACGCTCCCGGAGACATGAGGCACAAACGCCGATATTGCTGGTAAGATCATGTAAGTGTTTCTTACACCTCATTATTATTTAATAGGGCTTTCAATACGACGCCGTTTTTTGTATAGTTCCTGGTTGCGTTGAAAGAGATAGAGAAGAAGGTTTGTGGAGAGAATAATAATGGGAAATAGAGAAGAAGGTAAAATTGGGAGAGAGAAATTTTAGAGAGAGAGAGAAAAGTGGAAAACGACAGAGAAACTAAGTTTGTTATAAGAAAAAGAAAGTGTTTGTTGAATAACAACAACTCTTTTATTATGATCCAGCAATCTTTGAATTCATTTGTTTATTTTGTTGCTGATAATTGATTTGTTGATTGATTAGTCAGAAAATAGGAAATAATAAGATGCAACTAATTTGGGATTTTGAAATAAATTTGTTTAAAAAAAAAGAATGTGAAATGTGTTGAAGTTTAATATTTTTTGTTAGTATTTTTAGAAAGTATTTCCTCATTTTTAAGAAGTCAATAGAGTATAAAAATTGAATACAATTTAAAATGTTCATATCATGTCACAATTAGATTCTCACTATAACTTGGATCTCAATTTAAGTAGATAGAAAAGGATTTTTGGAAGAAAATTATTAAAAGAACAATTTGTAAGAAAGAATAGTATAGTAAAAAATGGAGAAAATAATTTAATCTCAATTCAATAATTGTATTGAAAAATTACTAAGAACTGGTTTTAAAATTAAAAATTAAATTAGGTAAGAAAAATGGGTAATATTAGGGATGACAATGGGTATTCGAAACCATGATACCAACAAAAAATACCTACAATAAGTTGGATTTGGATTCATATTTTTGAGCACGTAGGTAATTGAGACATGAGAGATTTTAAGACATATATTAAATGGGTCTGGTAGGGCGCACAGACCTATTGTACAATATATATATATATTAATATAGTGGGGATCTACATACTTTCTATCCTACAATTCTATCAATATCTAATAATTTAAATTTACTAACTAATTAAAATCATTAGATTCCTCTAGAATTGATGGATAATATGGAGAGTAAAACTTACTCTTAGATAACTGGATTCCTCCTCATATTAATAATTCATAACGTTATAATGTTAATGTGTTTATTATGATGTTAAACAATTATGTTATATTGATATGTATAATCTAATGTTTTGTTGATTGGACAATTCTTACTAAATCAATTTTACATCATAATGTTAAAATAATAAATTTAAAATGTGTTTAAAACTTTAAATATATCATATAGTTTTTTCTCTTATTGATTATCCAAATAACATAAGAGATTGTAGGAAACCAACACACAATTACATAAATTACTAAAATTATTTTAAATGTTTTTTAATTTGTCAGTACACATAAATTCACTGAGTACTCAATGACTCGTGGGTAGTAGACCTAGCGAATATTATGGAACGTATCTAAGTCTAAAAATAAAATAATATAATAGGTACAAATAATGTACTGCTCAACTTACACACATTGTCCTCCTTACTTAATATATAAAAATAGATTTAAAAAATACATATAGTTTATCTTGGTTTTATAAGGTAAGAAGACATATAAAATAAGATAAAACTAGGGATGGAAGAGTAGTAATTAGTGGGGTTGATTTTTGATTATACAAGGAAGGTAACATAATTATAATGATTAATGGATGTTATGTTTTGTCTTCTAGTAGTTGGTCGAATCTAGTCTTTAATAAAAACAATAGAAAATCAAAAGTTTATAAGATGAGAATGAAGTATCTCCTAGTATAAGGAGATAAGTTATTTTCTTCTGTCAGTGAAATCACGACATATGTTATGTTTCATTATTTTCTATAAAATTATTTTTAAAAATAAACAAAATGGCGTATATATCACATTTTTACTGGTTAGAGAAGATATATTATTTCTTGATATGAGGAGATACATTATTCTCGTTATAGAAACAAGTACACAAGTCCATATATTTTTATTTTTTGTTAATTATAAAATATATTAATAATTCTAAGGAAATATTGTTTAACTACCCTATAATGTAACGAACAAAAAAATATACTTAATTACACTATAATGTACTTATTTCCACATATATTATATTTTGTTTAACTTAATTACATTTATCACCATTTTTTTGTTACACTTATTTTTCTTATAAATGTAGTTAGTGTAATATATGACTATAAATTAGAGGTTTTTATAGGTGAAAGAATGAAAACTTAGTTTGTGACTAATGTAATTTTACTAAAACTTAGGATGTAAATGTAATTTAATTTAATTTTCTTAAAACAAGTATTATTACAAAATTAGATGGTTAAATCATTAAAAAGCAAACATTAGTAGTTCACTTCACTAATACTATACTATAAATGTTTCACTATGGGCACTAATGAGTTTTGAACTCAATTAAATAATAAAAGTTTTGTTTTCACATGATCTAACAAATAACAATTATAATATTAATATTGATAAACATAATTAGAAATAAATTATAATAATGATGGTATGCATAAGAACTATAAATGATTAATGATGCAATAATACTGTATAAAATTCGTATACTGTCATTAATATATTTTTTCTCTACTTTTATTTAAAGTATAATATCTATGCATTGACAATATAAATATTTGTATAAAGTTAATCTATCATCCAACATTTATTTATATTATTTTTATCTAAAAATTAATAATTAATAATATAAATATTTTATGTATACATATTTTCTCTCTTAAAGTTAATGGTCATTGATACATAAATGTAGATAATATTAAATAAGATAAAAAACTTGTATAAAATATTTCACATAAATGTGGATAATATAGTAACAAGATAATATAAAATCTTTCCAAGAATGTTAAACTCTTTAAAACTAATATATTTGTTATCATGATTACTAAGTCTTAGATGACGTGTCTTATCTAGTACCAGAATAAATTAACGGTAGCGAGAGTGGTGGGGTGGGATTTCTTCCTCCAAGCTTTTACAAAGTACGTGGCATATTCTGTTTCAAAATTTATAAACAAAAAACATAAATAAAGAAATTTAACGTTCTCTTTATTCTATCTATAGTAAGGGTTCATTTAAGAGTGTGTTTTTGGGTTGGAGATTTGAATATAGTAGTGAGGCGGTGTTTGAAGGATGAGTTACGTATCCTAAGATGAATTAGTTTCTTATCAAAAAGATATCATACCTTAAGTGCTTTGTAAATTTTGTTGTCGACTAAAAGCTAATAAATTTAATTGATAATTAATAAAAATAAATTCTTAACAAATCATAAATATGTCACACATGAAACTGAAATTAATTGTGGAGGTGAAGTTGGCTGCGCTTTAAAAAGTAAATGAATACAACATGATCCAGCGATATAAGGTCCTGCTAGATTTTCAGATAATTAAAAAATTAAGAGATTGATTCTTGAGATTAGCACTTATTAGGAAAGTTTAATTCGTTACTCATAGTGTGAGATAGTACCTATACAAAAAAAATAAGTGCACAAATGAATGGAAGTGTAAAGGCACAAATTGAAATATTGTGATTAATGTGTAAAATAATAAGATGTCATTTCTTATGTTTGAAGTGCAGAAATCAAGGGATGCATGATTAAAACTTCATACAACCATATAAAATTAGAAATATCATAAATATTCATGAATGAAATTTGCCAAACATAATAAAGTAAATATAATTTTCAAAATAATACTGACAAATATTCAATAACCCTGTGAAATGATATCCGGAATTATGGCAAATCAATAAAACAAATTTAAAAGGTAAGCAATAAAATGACCTCTTCAATATTGGAGATGATTTTTTCCACATATAAAATAGGATGTGGTATTCAATGTCTAAAATGCAAATAAAAATATCAAGGAATACAATACCAAGTCACATATGATAACAAAACATAAATATCAAAATGGATAACAATAATTAAGGAATGGACAAGTATTACAATAAATATAAATTTGAAGTAAGTATATTAAAATATTTAAATAGAATTATTTGTGAGAAAACAAGTTAAGGGTAATATCTAACAAGGTGGCTTCATCAAGGCATGTTGTAATGTTCAAACCATAATTTTTGACTAAGCACTTTCATATTTTGCGTGATGCTAATAATTACTGATGGAAAAGTGGAAACGTGTGATTTGACATAAATAGACAAAGTCTATACACTATATTGCTAAAAAAAGAAGAAACAAGATGCATGCAAGAATAAGTTTTATGTAGATGTATGTAGTAGGAGTTTTGTGCATTATCTACCACTTATGTTTAATTATTATTGACTCTTAATATAGTGACTATATAATAGATAATATAGTGACTATATAAATCCTTACATTAACAATTGCATAGATATTACACAATAAAAAATTGAAATTTATGTTTGTTTAAAAATCTTATCTATAAGCATATCTAAAGAGCATAGTCTAACAAATATTTTTTTAAATATATACATCTAATAGTAACAATTTAATTATGCTTGTTTACATTTAAAGTTAAATAATAATATTAGTTATGTTAAAAATATTATAATATCAATATTAATATATAATATAATTAAATATATTGTCCTCTTAAATTTTTATTTCCCACATGTATCTCGCACTAGAGGCAATCCTATCCAAGTTGAGAACATTTATAGGTATGTGAGACTAACTCTCTTAGTGAGTATTTTTTTCATCTACAAAACTCGAATTTAAGACTTTGCTTAAGGAGAATCAAACATATATCACTTGAATCAACACTCGTTGGTATTATGTATGTTATATGTTTTAGATTACCTAAAACATCACATATTAAATTAAATAGGATTTTCAAAAGTCAAACTTTAGTTTATTTATGAAATTTTTTGGTCGGACCGATTTATGTAAGATACACATATTCCTCTTGCATATTTTATAACATACGGCTATTAAATGTCGTAGTGCATAATACATACTTATACATTTTTTTGTAGCTTAAAGCATTAGTGTAAATCATTGGAAACCGTAATTTTTGACTAAGCACTTTAATAGTGATAATTACGGATGGAAAGTGGAAACGTGTGATTTACCTTAAATAGACAAAGTCTGTATCGTATATTCTTAAACAAATTTAAGTTTATGTTTGACCCTTTAAAAGTCAAGTATTTTTAAAAGTCTAGGCTAACAAACCTACTTATTATAAATAGAGAATAATGTATATTCTCATACAAGGAGATAATTTATCTCATCTAGCCAGTAAAAATATGACATGTGTACTATTTTGTTTAATTTTAAAAATATTTTTATAGAAAATAATGAAACATGACACATATTATGATTTCACTAACATAAAAAGATCTTCTTATACTAGGAAATACTTTATTTTCTTATAAATATATACATTTAACACTGCCAATTAAATTATCTTTTTATACATATTTTTACATTTAACTTCATATATGTTAATATTAATTATATTAAAATAACATGATATAAATATTAATATATGATATAATTAAATAAGTCTTTGAATGTACTAACAAACCTACTTTTAAATATACATATCTAACACTAACAAATAAATTATTTTCTGTATATATTTTTTACATTACAATTTCATATATAATAATATTAGTTATACTAAAATATTACAATTAATATATGATATAATTAAATAAATCATCATGTAAGGCTTATTATGTCTTTTTAAATTACCAAAGACTAGACTTATTAAGCTAAATAATATTTTCAAAAAGTCCTCACGAAATTTTTTGGTTCAACCTATTTATTTAGGTTAGATAATGGAGGAGGCTTTTACCTAATGTAACTACATAGATAAATATACATATTCTTATCATCACAAATGAAGAATATGTTTTTAGGATTGAACCCATGATGTGAAAGACATTCACATCATGACACAAACATTCTTACCGTTGTGCTCGACCTCAACATTTAAACTTTTCATTTTGCATATTTATAATAGAATGTTATTCATAGTTATTAAACTCGACTCAGATTATCTGGTCAGATTTGTCTGACTGTGAACTGGACACATAACGGGTTTGAGTCACTCTTCTATCCGGTTATGCATAAAAACTGTCATGAATCAGTTCGATATGGTCAATTTGAGTATAAAATCGTGACTCATCCTGTTAGACCAATTCGAGTCGATTACTTCAATTAGTTTTAAAAAAACATTAAAACCACATCATTTTGAGAGTAAAACATTTTGGTTCTTTTAACTCAGTGTAATTACATTTATCATTGTAATTATAGTTGTTATTTATTAATTTATCTTAGAATTGTTTTAATTGAGTTTGAAACTTCCCTTTGTGCCTTTGTTTTGATTGTTTTTAACTTATTTGTGATATGGTTTTATAGTAAAATGGTTATGTTCTGTGTTCAATCTTTTAATGTTATACTCATTAATGATAAATTTTTATATTTGATATAAATTTATTACATAATATTATATTATTAATTTATTATATTTTTTAATATGAGCTGAGTTAATGATTCAACCAATGATATATTGTGATACATTAATTCAGAATGTTGATTAAGTCAATGACTGATCGGAGTTTAACAACATTGTTCCCATTAAATGTCTTAATGCATAAACATAAATACATTTTTTTGTATCTTAAAGTGTAAATCAGTGAAATATCTAGTGTTTTTTGTTCATCACACATAGTTCTTAATTCTATGATTTTTAAAGATTAAATACATTTAAAGGGGAGTTTTCTAAGTTACATGTCGAATTTATTAGAGTGTTCATACAGCTTCTATATGCATGTAACTTTTTTTATTATGGTTAAAATTGAGCTGCATTTTCAGAAATGAAGTATAATTTTGGTAAAGCTGAAGTTAAATTGTTTTTAGCATTTCTTTCAAAATAGTGATTTGCTTATTTTCCAATTGTTTTGTTTTCAGAGAGAAGACTGAAATCTTAACTGATACTATTCCCTGTTTGCAAGGTTAACTAAAGACTTGTGGTGATCAACATTGAAAGCAATTATTTGTGTGTGCACATTTTGTTACTTATGTTGATTCTTATCTTAGTTTTAAAATGTGGTTGTCTTTATGTTGACTTTATCTCAATTGTAGAAAAATGGCTGCAATGTCGTTGCCCATACATCTGTTGGTCTAGTGGAGCAAGGTTCCGCTAGATCTTAAAATGACCAAAAGATCAATGTTTGATTCCTATAAGCGATATTTGTTGGAAGGGACAGCCACACACTCTGAAAAAAATTAGTTCTTTCTTTCACACAAAGGGTAAGGGAACTACATATTTACTATAAGATACTACATATTTATGACTAATGCAAAATATATATATAAGTTGAGTGGTTTAGGTCATTAGTTATTGAGTCTTCAAAAAAAAGTATCATACATTATTTGTATGATAATAATGAAGCCACATTTGCTAAAAAATTCTGCTTCAGTTATAGACTATCACCTCATGGGTTTATACTTTTTTTTTTGTTTTGGCGAGGGCCGAGGCCCAAGGTTGCTCGAGCAACCCTAGCTATAAGTTTAAAAAAAAAAATATATTTTATTTTCAAATAATAAATGCTTTAGAAGGCTTAATTTATTGCTGCAAACTGACATCAGATATTAAGAGGATAATCTTTATATACTATCATTGTAAATATTTATACAGTCAGTATATAATCAATCATTTATTTGAATTATTTTTTTTAAAGAGTATGATAAAATAATAGTAAATAATGAAGTAAAAATGCATAAAACTCATTAATTGTATATATTTTTCTCAAAGATTAATGAATGAAGTCGATAAGGAAACATATATGCATAAACAAATCCCACACAAAATTGTTTATTGCAATCAATGAATGAGTGAACATTACAATATAATAGAGGTAATAATACCTGAAGTATATATATATATATATACTACAATTTTCTAACAAAATGGGAGGCAACAGAACAATCAACCAATAATAATAATAATACCTGAAAAGATAATAATGGAACAAACAATAAATCAGTACCCACATACACAATATTCCAAATTCATATGCAGTTGGAAAAAATACATGGTTGTAAATATAATATTCACTGCATAAAATAGATACATAGCTAATTCCCCAAGCTTTTAATCATTTTTTAAACAAAAACTTTTTAAACTAACAATCAATTAAAACTAAATAGGAAAAAAGAGAAGAGAGGTCAAGCAAGAAAATAATTTTAAATATGGATAAAAAACCAAGAGTATTCTCTCACTCTATGAGTAAAGAACTAATCTCTTTCGGGATGCACGACTGTCCCCATCAATAAGTATCTCTCACAAAAATCGAACATTTGTCATTTTAAGCCCATTTGGGATCTAGTGGGGCATTACACCACTTGATCAACACCTCGTGGGTAGCTAATTTATTATAAATCTACTAGAGTAGTAGCTTTTCAAAACCACTAATGATACCAAATTACAGCCAAAACTTCTGAAGATGATTCAAGAGGTGAGATAAAATCAAATATGTGCCTTTCATTATCAATCGTATCAGAAGTATATCTGTTGTCCCACACCTTGTGCCACTCTATGTGTCATGACCTTGTGATTGATCAGAAAAAATATATTGAAGTTAAAATTTAATTATTAAGTATTTTTCTGACCAATCACAAACCCATGGCATATGAAGTTGCACAAAGTGTGGGACAACAGATGTGTACCATAAGAACATTCTTTACTTTTTTTCAGCACCTTACCATACCACCAATAGAATATATAAGTATTAGACAAGATGCTTAAGTGGGTAACTTTGTCCAGAGAGATTGCCCAAACATTGATCCAAAGGGTATACTTAAAGAGAATTGATGCCTTACCACTTGGAAGGACATCTTCAGCTTAAATAATATTATCAGATGGCATAAGTCTCTTATCAATTTAAAAACAAGAGATCCCAATTGCCCCACTACCCTAACATAATTTATCCCCACTAGAAGAATGAAGTTCTGGTAATCTATCACCCCACTCAGAAAAAAGTACTGGTCCCACTAGCTATAAAGGAGATTAAAGGTTTCAACATTTTGCAGTAAAGTGAATCATATGAAAAAACAAAATATATGGGATCCTTCACCATTCTTGGTAGAACTTTTACCTCTAAATTTCCAGAATGAAGTCAAGGGTAAGTTCAATCAGCCTGCAAATACCACAAATGAACATCAATTCCTGGAAAAGCTTGTGGCATAATCATAAAACTGATGTTTGGACACCAAAATGACATTTCATTGTACGAAAAAAATTGAACATTTATAATTTCAAGATGACATGATGAGTATCATCATAACAGTAAGGTTGTTGCTCAGTAACCAATAGGTCAGGTTCAAATCCTGAAAACAACCTCTCCAATTGTAGGGATAACCAGATAAGGTTATGCACATTTACCCTCTTCAGCCCTACTAGGCGGGAGCCTTGTGCATTGAGGCTCCCTTTTTATAATTCAAGATGCTCTGCCTTTATATTTCTTAGGAGGCTCTAATATGTCAAGACTAGTGAAGAGGCTGTTGTATCACTAAACTGCAGGATTGGAAAATACATATATTTTTTTGAACTTCTGTTTAAACTTGGGAGCTGCAGTTTAACAAAGTCTCAGAAAACCATTTTGATAATGTGTGACTTCCTTATGAAGCCAGTAGTAAGTAAGCGGTAGCAACTTGATATCAACGAGAACAAGCGCAACTGAAGGTGGTGGTGAGAATAGTAGTATATGAAAGAAAAGCTAGTTCAATCGGAAAATTATGTCATACTTGAAGGTTCAGAATCTGGTTTGCCTCTCGAGAATGTTCCATATAATTAAAATTATTTTTCCAATTTTGTTTTGTCTCAAAAGAATAGCTTGTGAGCCAAGCACTCCGGTTTTAATTCCACACTCTTTCGCGGATAGGAGATACCAGCAAGGCTTTTAGAATTTACATTGAGCACTCTTTGTTGAGAGTGGATTAATTTGTTAGGCACCTCTTTCGGAACACATCTGAGACTTAATAGTCCTATCCATTTTTTCTTTAAAAGTGAATCATATCCATAATGTATTGAAAACAAATAAGATCTGATAAAGGAAAGGAAAAAGATTTAAACAGTTGTTTTACATATTTATAATATATACAACAGTAATCATCTCTTAGTCTTATTGACAAAACATTGATCTCTAAATCTTTCTTAATCGTTTTGCCTCATTTTTCTTGGCCTCCCTGTGCCTCTAAAAATTGAACTAACCTCCACTTAATATACTCTCCTCACTAGGTCTTCTAACCATACATAGGAAAAATAAAATAATAATACAGATAGAAGGTAATATAATTAAATTTCTTAAAATACCCTTGCAAGGCTCAGGGTACTCATTAGTTGAATAATAGTTTACAACATTTTGTAATATCAAGATGATACATTCCTAATTAACAATGACCTTGATTTCCTAGTTTTCTCTTTGATATAAAATGGAACTTATACATATAAAGCTTTGACATAAACCGAACATAATGATTTACCTTCGCATTTTTCGGAGCAAAAATTGCTTTGACTGTCTCAAATACCTCTTCAACAGGCCTTGCAGCATCAATCTATGAAAGAAAATTGTCATGCGCTTAGTACACAAGAGGCAACTAAGAAACTCACCCAAAAAAGTACCGTAAAAAAGCACAAGAAATATCAATTACCTTACAAACTTTTGCCTTTGCATCATAATAATTAATCACTGGGAGACTAGACTCCAAGAAGACCCTAAACCGCTTCCTTATTGTTTCAATATTATCATCTTCTCTACCCTTTATTACCAACAAAAAGTATTAAGTTTCCGACCACAAAGAAATAAAAATAAAATCTCAGAAGGAAAAAATCCAACCTGGTTCCTACTAAGAAGTCGCCTCTCCATCTCTTCCTCAGGGCAATCAAAAAACAGGACAAATGCCGGCTCTATTCCTGTCTACAAAGCCAGAATACATTTTGGAAAAAAAGCTAGTACAATTATCTACATTGGGAACAAGTACAAATGAAGAGTTCTATTTCATGAAAATAACAATTACCACATTCTCAAATGCTGCACGGTTTTCCTCGTTGCGAGGAAAACCATCAATAAGAAATTTGTCATTGCCATCTTCCTCAACTGCTCGCTGCAGAAGCTTAATTGTTACCTCTGAGGGAACAATTTTTCCTTCTTTAATCATATTCTGAATCATTGTTCTGTCACAAATAAAATAATAAACATATAAACTCCATGATATTTATACAATTTAATCCCAATATAAAATGGCAGATGAACATCAGTTCTCAGCAGTTGTAGTTGGAAAATGAGAACATACAAACAACTATAGAGTAAATGGGTCTAACTCCAGCACAAAAGCTAGATCATAAAGGGAGATTGCCTAAGTCATTATAAATGACCCTTGGCTGATATTCTCTACTTATGTGGGATTTTTATACTTAATTCACCTCCCTAATGTTCAGCAATACACATCTGCAACATAAAGTTTGCATAAATGAACATCTCTAAGTGTCCCAACATCAGGGCAGACTCTAATACCATGTTGAAGAAGCAAAGAAATAATGGGAAATATGCATAAGGTTTGTGTATTCCTTCATCCTATTTATAGTCCAACGACATGCAACGAAAAAATCCTAAGTTCCTAACATAATCAATCCTAATAAAAACAAAGTAATAAATCAGAAAATAATAAGTAAGAAATAAATCATACCAGATCTTCTAAAATATCCTAAAAATCTCAAAAAATACAATAAAATATGACAATCTCACTGACATAATATCACAATCAGACAGAGTAATTGAGCATTCAAGATTAATTAGTTATTCTATTCCTAGTGATCCAGGAGAATGAAATTGTCACTAATATATTTAGATGAAGCATAACATATGTACCCATTTTCAGAACCAGATTTGATTTCTGCTCGCAGAAGATCACCGGCACTGAGGTGAGTATACCCAAAATGTTGGACAATGTTTGCACATTGAGTACCCTTTCCACTTCCCGGGCCACCTATATCATCATCATATCAATAATCAACTTAAAAATCAGAAAATATCCACTATAAATTCCAATAAATAAGAGGCATACACAAATAACAAATTTATTCTTCAAAATGAAAAGGAAAGGGTGGAATAATGTAATGTGTTATACGGCAAGCAAATAAAACTAAGTCTTGAAGCTAGTGATAGCTGTGAATTTATAAAACTAAAACAAGTTGCGAAAATTGAAGTTGCATGATAATCAGTGTCGAAATACAAGGTTCTGGCGTATCATTTATCGAAGAAAAGTTCATATTTGTAGTCATGTATTTCCATATTAACTAGACAGATTTCTTGTCTAGAAGGTAAATGGTATGCTAAAATTCAAAAAAGATTAACTGAAGATCCATGTTTAAGTTGCAAATGGTTTGTAATGAATAAACCAAAGCAATGAAATAGTTCTATCAAGGTTAGAAAAATTGTTTAGCAGAAGTACACGATAACCAAAAACAAAAAAAATGAAAGCCCTGGTGTCAAATTACTTCAGTAGCAAATGAATATCTGAATAAAGAGATACAAAATGTCATTATTTAACACTGGAATGAAATGTACTGAAAAATGATGAAAGTATCCAATTATAGCATATTAATTTGATCAGATTATATAATTGTACTAAAGAATAAACACGGTCAGTATTCTGTTAGGATCATATAAGTAACTAGTAAGAACAAAATGATCTTAGGAAAACAATCTATCTTTAATTTGTACAATATGGTAAAGATATAACATGGAATTACAGTGAGCTGTGGTCATTTTGAACAATATAAAATGAACTCAAATGCATTGGGTTTTTTCAAAAGCTAATTAAGGTGGGTAGATGATTATAGACATCCTTGACTTGAATGCAATCAATTAGTGCTCACCTAATACAAAAACAACTGTAGGATTTTTCTGTGGGATACTTCCATTTGCACCCTACAATCAAGTAAAGAGCATAAATCAAAAAATAAAACAGATTGGTTGAAATTGATATTGCACAAAGAATTATATGATCTCAACAACGCAAAAGAAAATGGCTAAGAGAAAACGTAAAATATATTTATTGTAAAAAACTATATTTTACTGGACATAGCACGAACATATTCGATGTCATTCTGCCCAATCGAGGAAAAAATATTTTTGAAGTTCAGACCTTCAAACTCTTTATAGCAGTAAGAGAATCATGACAAATATTCACTTCAATCAGAATTTCAAAGAACCAGTCTAATCAGAAATTTTAAAATGAAAAAAAGCTAGAAGCCTAGAAGCAAGTCCATCTACCGTGAATACCTTGTTTGAAGCCTCAACAACAGTTCCCATGAGTAGCTACTAAAATGTGTTTATCTGCACACACAAAAAAGAAACCACAAGCAAATATAATGATCAGTCAATTTATATTGGAGAATAAAGTATATATCATACAAGTTTATAGTTATACTGCCATAATCCAGAGTTATTCCAGAAATTCAACAACATGCAATGTGGTAAAGCAGCCATTTCACCATCGCCGTAGCACAACACTTGATCAGGGAGCCCAATTGAAAACTTAACAAATCACATAAAGTCACACTTGATCTAAAATATTATGGTTATGCAGATTATCATTTAAATCCTCGGATTTTTATGCAACTCAACCAAAATTCAGCTGATTCACAACATCAATTCACTATTTAACAGATCAAACACAAAACACAGAAAATAGCCTCTGTTAGTTTTTTCCATTAAAGCTGGCACTCGATCTCTATATGCATGAAAATTCCGATAACCAAAACATGCATCAAATCAGATCTAAATAAAAAAAGCGAAACAAATGGCTAAAATACTAAAAGTGGTAAATATTCCATGAAAAATGCACATGAAAATAACAAACAAGAATAATAAACCTTAATTCAGTTGCAAAATTGAAATTATTACGAAACTGAAAGTAAGATCACAAATCACTCCATCAATTTCACCTTTACAAAAAAAATCAGCTAAATTATTGATAGAAACTAACAATGTTTAACAAATCAATGAATGATTCAACAACAACAACAACAACAAATTACAGATCCAAGATCTGCGTAACCGAATCATGCAAAATTCAAATGGAATGAGAATTAGGTAATACCTTTTTGACGAAGAAGGAAGAGAATTAGAGATCTGAGATTCGAAAGAAGGAAAGGAAACGCGGTTTCGTATTTATAGGCTAAGAAAGTTGATGCATGTAGAGGGACAAAATGGTAAATTTAGGTTTGTGGAGTATGTGGTTACTTGCGTGAATGTAACGGCTATCGGAATAGTTGATTTTGGGGACAGGTGTGTCTTTTTCATGCAATTTGGATATGGAAATGGAATTCAGGATCAAAAGAGTATGTCCCGACTCTATCTGCTTATTAAATTTGGCTTGAACCAGAATTTGAATATGATTGAGTTTTATTGGGTCAGACTGAGGATAAAAAATTAGACTTGACCAATATTTAAAGTTGAGTAAGGATAAATTTGACCTAGCTCAATCTGTCACATGATTAGTCATTTGTCAAGTTTATATGTGTCTACTCACTTTTGTATAGAATTATGATATCTCTTTGGTTCAAAGTATTATTGATTCTTTTATTTTTCTTCATATATACATAAATGTAATTGACTAACAAAATTGTTATATATATCATTTCATATACCAAATTATTTATTAATAATGATAAGCAATAATACGAATAGTTAATCTAAAAGGACATGCATTATATTTAGTCAGGTTCGGGTTCAAAATTAAAGTTTTTTTGGACCAATATTTATGGTCAGGTTAGTTTTCAAGTTTAAGACTGAGTACATATTCAAAAATTACTCTAGGATTGAGCAACTAACATATCTTATCCGACTTAATCTCACCCTAAAAAAACCCTATTTATATTCTTAATTTGAATATAATAACTAAATAAATATGAGTTTAATTTGAATAAAATTGCACTTCAAATGTCTAAAATATCACTCATGAAACAGGTGAGATTGCTGATATGTGGGCATAATGGATCAAGTAGTTTTCTAATTAAATTAATATGTATGAAATTTCATATACATATATATTATATTAACATCTATACTATATATAAAGTCAAAACTTGAAATAACTTCCATTATGGTGTAATTTTCATTTCCTATATTGCCCTTAATATTATTTAATTTTTACAAAAAAACTATATAATCCTAAGTAACTACCACTAATACATTAATTAACTATATATCTCACTTTAAATTAAACATTGTCATAAATAAAAAAATATAATATATAAAAATTGAATATATAGTATCATGCAATATTTGTCGGCAGACACGAAGTGCTTGTACAGACTAGTTACTAATAAAGAGTATAGTAAATAATTTATTTATCCATTTGACAAAGCTAAATATGTATCAAGATGGCAGACCATATTTTAAACCTCTAAATAGGGAGTGTGGTGTGTTAAATTCTATATATCAAAGTAAAAAATTAAGACATTTTAATATATTTTAAATTTTAAATAAAAATATACATACATTCCCAAACTCTATAGTATTACACCGCAATTAATTACAATATAATACGGTTTGGGCAATCCTAATAAAAAATTATACAAACACATCCATCATACAATATTAAGGACTATTCCATCTGAATGTGTGAATTGCAAAAGTTTTCAATCATCTCAAATGTTCTAAAATTACATCTTAAAATGGGAGTTAACTTGGTAAACTGTTGCACTATATTGGCAATGATAGGCACTAATCTCTATTTATTTTTACCTTAATTAAAATATTGGCTTAATTCTAGTTTTAGTCTCAATATTGTAGATAATGAGTAATTTTGAAACTCATAATTTTCGCAAAATACTTTTTTATTTCTCAACTTAATTATTTTTTCACTTTAATCTTTTATTTTTTTTGTTTCATTTATGTCTCTCCATTCTGTATACGGTCAAATGTTACAATAATACTAATAATCTATTTTTATTTTTTTGTAAGGCATTTGCGAAAATATTATATAATTTGATTTTAATATATTAAATAAAAGAGTGAATCAACAAAAATATAATTGATAAGAGAAAATAGTGCAAAATATGCAAATAAAAAAAAGAAGAATTTTTTTTTATTAATTTCAATGTGATAATTGAATCAACCCTCTCATAATAATATATCATCACCACTCAGATCAGATCCAACACCCTTTTCCTCTGATCATTGTTGGTAACACCCTTCTCTACATTTTCTGTTCTTTGATTAATTTCTGAACCAATTTGCTTAAATTTTCCTTACCCATTAATCACTTTTTTTCAGGAAAAAAAGTTAAGCAATGTTGCAGAGGAGATTCTCGTTATTTGGAGGTGGAGATTCTTCTTCTTCATCATCAAATTTGGTTGGTAAGAATTTATCATCAAAGGGTATTGAAGAACAAGTAGTTCCAATACTGAAACTTGAAACTGATAGAGAAGTTTATAGACCTGGTGATCCAGTTATTGTGACCATTCATATCTCAAATCCATCAAATGGGTATTCATTTTTGGTTCAAAGACTCAGTTTTGAGATCAAAGGGATTGAGAAATTGGATACTCAGTGGTTTGCTACACAGAAACCTTTACCTGGTTCTAAGCAAAGGAGAGGTTCGTTGGTTTTGTTGTATACTACTTTGCATTTAAGCTGTTTTTGTAAAAATAATCACTTTTTATATAGTCATAATTAGATGGTGTTTTTTTTCCTGGAATTTTGCTTCAAATGTAGAAGCTGAAAATGGCTAAATTTCAGCTCTTGCTAGAGGTTATATTTGTCTTTTATCTATCAAGGGTGTGAGGATGAGTCTCGACGCTGTAAGGTTGTTTGCCTTGTGACATGGATGTCATGGGTTCATATCCCGGAAACTATACGAGGTACGATTGTGTACCTCAACTCTCCCCAAACCCTAGTAGCTTGGAGCCACGTGCACTAGTTCACCCTTTTTAATGAATCAAGAGTGTCCTAGGTGATAACCGAAGAAAAAAAGTAGAACTTGCCTCTACCAATGAAGTCTAATCTTGTTGAGGTGTAGAGACCATTGGAGTACCAGCAAAGCTTTTTCCATGCACACAACATGGATTGAATCATGACATTGTTGTTTTGGAATCAAACTATTGAACAACTATGCTAGGCCTTGTTGGTGCTAGAAGTTACACTCCCTAGCTTCTCAGAAAATCACCTTTTTAGAGTATCTTAGAGTTACTCTTTTAAAATCTAAACAAACAGGCCCATAATGTAGTTTTAATCATCTTGGTTGTTGTTTTACTTTTAGAGTAAATACATATTTTTGTTCCCGAGGAAAGAAAACTCTAAAAAACTTTTAATATGTTCTCTATAAACCTTAGATTTGGTTAAAGTTAGTCATTTTAGGTTTAGGGACTAGCTCGATGGATGCTTCAGACCTTATTTGTAACTAATTTGACTGACATTTGATGTTTTATGGAGACCAAGTTCGGAGTTTTGATTTTAATTTCTCAGGCTTTAATTTGGAGGCTGATATTTTTCTTAGAGACTAAATTGAGCATTTTCTCTTTTATTTCTAACACTAGATGAACATAATATATTTTCATGTATTACTATTGTTCTTGTTTTAATATTAATATTTTCATCTTCCTTTCAGGTGAACATCTATTTTTAGAGTGCTCAACACCAATCATGATTGCAAATCAGATCGTTAATGCTGGCAGCAGCAAATCATGTAAGCCAAGTTATTTCATGTATTTTCTAATCTTGAGTGGGAATGCTTCCGGAATTTTGAAATCCAAAAGATTCTTATTTATGCAATTAGTCGGTGTACTTTGGATGTTCCTTATTAATTATTCGACATTCTAGCGGTCTAAGAGCTTTTTCATCCGCCTTTCCCGAAGTATGTAACTTAGGATCTTTGATTTTGAGTTGCCGATTGTAATTGAATTATATGTTTATATTTTGTTTGGTACGCAACCATAGCTAGAAATTTGGAAATTTCGATATTACCAAAATGAGATACTTGGTAGAGAGATATGAACTGCAATATGTGATTATAGTAAGGGTTACAGCTTGCTTAGTTGTGACCAGTAAAATAACATAGAAGAAGTGAGACTCTTTCGTCTTGTGCTATTTTGGTTTATTGCCATGAATGAAATAATCGTAATTTTGGATGGGATTAGTATTTTGATCATTCCGACTATTGTCATCTTTCGGGGCCTTGCTTATAGTATTAGGAGGTCTTCTATCAGCTGATGTGAAAAAGGCTTTCCAACAAATGTCTAAATAAGTGATAGTGAATCGAAGAAGGTGGAAGAACAATGGAGCATGTCTAATGACAAATCTAAGATAGAGTTAGGCAGACGTGTTAACCACTGACCCAAAGTGGAAGCCAACGTCTAGATGAGTGAAATCGGATAAGTGGGGAGTTTGAGCCTGAGTTATTGATTAGAGTGTAATATTTATGCACTGTCAGTCTAATGATTTATACACCGTCGCTACATCATCCGCCATTAATTTGAATTACTTATTTTAGAGTAAATACTCATTTCAGTCCCTCATGTTTTTCGACCTTACCAGTTTGGTCCCTTACAAATTGACAAATCCAAAATAGTCCCTAAAAAAAATTTCAAATGTGGGTCAAATTAGTCATTTTTAGCATGTTTTATAACACCTGATAGAGACTAATTTGACCCACATATGAAATTTTTGGGGACCATTTTGGGTTTTTCAATTTTTGAGGTACCAAACTGGTAAGGTGGAAAAACAAGATGGACTGAAATGAGTATTTACTCTTTATTTTATGCTCTAAAAAACAGCATGACAATTTTTATTTTGATAAAGATAAAGAAATTTCAGTTGAAAAGAAGAGAGTAGTACAAGAGAAGAGGATAAGTGATCCTCACAAAGAACAAAAAGAAAAGAGAACTGCTACGCTAGGAGAAAGCGATGCTAGAATGCATGACAATCCCTTTGCAAGTCTACCATCGAAACCCCTCAAAAAAGCCCGTGGGCAGAGTACCAAAGGGATGCCGAAAAAGTTACTCTTTCCCAACCGAATTCTAATGAGGAGAAAGATTTTCTAACAATCCATGACTCCTTTCTAGCCATGTACACCAAATAATAGCAAAAACTGTACACCATCACCAAATTTTGGCATCTTTCTGAGAACAAAAACCTCGAAATCTAGTAAAGAGGAAAGAGTGCAGCTCCATAGTGATAGTCCAAGATTCATCAAGGAGACTGAGTAATCTGTGCAAACATATCCGACAGCGGTCCATACAGAAGCTTTGACCTTCGAGGGAGCTTTGCATTTCTAAATAAATGTATCCAACAAAAACCATCTGTATAGTTAGATAGAGTCAAGAACTGAAAGTAGGATTTACAAGTGAAACTCATAAAGGATCATGTGTCCACTTTCTATAGTCAAGAGCAGAAGATGGGCGAATCGTGTCTATAAGACCCGAAGAGACTAAGTTCCTAGAGGAATGATCCTTAGAATAAAACTGGCAGACTGAGGCATTATGCAAAGAAGGTATGTGAAAAAGCCTAGTAAAAGACTCAAAAGAGGGGCAGAACTCACCCAAACATCTTCACAAAAGTTAAGGGACAAATGAATGATAAAAGAGGGTAAACCATAATAAATAAATTTCCAAGGACATGACAAAAAATAAATCTAGCTTGATTTTTTTGTACACTTCAATTATGAAATTTGTTTGATTGTATCCCTTGCAAGTTGTCAATATAATTGCTTGGTGATCACTCATGATATTGCATTTGAACATGTATTCTTTAGTTTTCTTATTTATTATATCAAGACGGTTGATTATGTTGAATGTTATTTGCAGATGTGGTGCGAACTCTACTGCCTAACATCATTCCACCATCTTACAAGGGTTCAAACATTCGCTATTTGTATTACGTTAAAAGTGCATTAACCGGAGGGTGGCTAATTATGGAAAACGGGCAATCTCGTCTAGAGTCCATAAAGGATATAAACGATTTGGTTGGTTTTTCAATGACTTAGTCTAATTTATGCTGAAATGCAGCACCAGTTTATTTGCATGCCACAAGTTTTGTCTCTATAATGTTTTATTTTATTTTTTAAACATTGTTTAAAAACGTTCTACATTTTTTCTTCTAAAAAAAATATATTTAACCATCATTAGAGAGCTAATAAATGATGAAAGTGTAACATGACATCTAAAAGATGCATACATATATGTAAGCTGTGTGAAGCAATTGTCCAGGGAAGATGAACATGCTCATTGTTTATTTGTTTAGTTCTCCTAGATGTATACTTCCGATATACTTAGTTTACTGCTGGTGTCTAAGGTTTCAAGCCATCTCAAGAGTCAAGAGTAGAATGTGAATTGTGGAAGTTCATCCTTATTGATTATATCATCATTCTATATATTGTCCAAATCTCCGACATGTTAAATGTGACGATGTGTTTCCCATCAATAGGGGATAATGGTGCAGGCAAATAACAAAACCAAGAAGTTGATCTAAACTTGAAATGTGCTTGACTTATTGAAAATAGCCTATTTTAGAGTGTTTGCATGAGCATAGTAGTATTACTAAACTTCAAAAGTGTTAGATATACACTACCTTCAGTTTTCTGCTGCTAAGATTCTGAAGTTTCTTTACTAATTTTTGGCAGGAAGTTCGTATTCCATTACAAATATGGGTAAACCAGAAAAGCACTGGCATTCTAATGGATGAAGGTTAGTTTTGTTGCTAACTTTTCTTTCTATTTTATGTTTATTGTTAACCTATTGTAATAGTTTCTGATTTCCCTATGGAAGCCTACTTTATTGTTTTCAGTTATGAACAAAATATTTTTCTCAAGTAGTGAATATAAAGATGTTATTTTTTATAAACTAAGATGCCTTTTGTTAAAAAAGAGCAGCCCAATGCACGAGGCTCTCATATAGTGGGGTGTGGGGAGCATAGATGCATCCATCTTTGCCCTTGCAAGTGAAGAGGCTGTTTCTAGGATTTGAATCTATAACCTCTATGCTACAAGGCAAACAACCTTATCGATGTGTCGAGGCTCACCCTCTAAGATGCTTGTTGTTACCAAAAGAAAAATATGCTTTATTTGATGGAAAAGGTTTATTTTCATTTTTGAATGTTAGCTTATGTTGATCATAGGCTCAATGTTCCAGATATGATGATGTTGCGTTAGATGTGTTACATGACAATATGGTGGACTCTCAACTTATGTGGTTTGGCTATACGAGGAGAACAATTTAGGTAGGGCCGTAGGGGATGACCCAATAGTTTGAGCCTTTGAGGTAGAGGGAGACCAAAGAAAACCATAGGGGAAACCATTAACAAGGACTTAGAACTAAACTGATTTATGAGAACCTGATTTATGGTAAGATCACAATGATGTCATTTGATCCATGTAACCGACTCAACTTAGTGGGAAAAGGTTTCGATTGTTGTTTTAGCTGATGCAGAAGAAATATAGTCTCATTGGATACCGTACTCATTGCTTATAAAACTTGACTGCAGAACTTATACTTTTTTTTCATTTAATCTAGCATTGTAGCTTCATTTAATATGCATTAAACATTCGAAGTAATATATCGAAGTGCTTATATGTTTTCAGATATTGTTCCCCCAACCACAGTCCAACTGGATATATTTTGGAAAGAGATGAATGGAGATGCTGATTGGGTATGCTATTGGTGATATTTTTTTATTCGGTAAACTAAACTTATCTGTGGTTTTAGCTTAAATTTATCTGTCACTCTCTGCTTTAGGAATGCCCTTATTTGGTTCTAATTCTAAAACATTGAGTCTGGAAAATGTGAAATGACTTGAAAAAATACACTTAAAATGGGATGCGGCTGGCGCTTTAGCTAAGAACAAAACATATATGTTCTTCGTCTAGAAGGAATACCGAGAAAACCATAAGTGGTAGTGACTTTCTAGGGAAACGAATGTGAGCAATAAATTGACAATGCTCTCAGTGCTAGTTTCCTTATTATGTTATTGTATAAAAGGACGACCTAGTGTACGAGGCTCCCACCTAGTAGGGTTTAGGGAATGTAGATTTACGCAACCTATTAGGTGTTCTTGTGTTGGAGTGTTTTTGCCTCACTTTGTTCCCTCGAGTTTATTTTAGTTGCCGCTGCTAGTCCTAATGCTAATTTTTACCTAACGCCATTACATTATTCCATTAAACTGAATCTCCTCAAACCACATGTGGATCGGAGTCAACGCCACATGTTGAAATAATATTATTTAGTTAGTCTAACAAAATATTCTAACAACGTTAAGTAGAAATCTATGAAGCACCGACACCTCTTCCTAAGAGGTTAAAGAGGAAATTAAAATCTGGGATATAGCTTGAGAGTTGAGATGAGTTTGGATCACTTGATTTTGAAGTTTCTAACTTGATGAACCTAAGATAGATGCTATCTTTTTCAATGATGATGATCATGGAGAGGGATAATTGTTTTAAGTAGATTAAAATGAAGGATAGTTTTGTGATTTTTTTTGTAAAAGACCAAAATGCTTACGTCATGATGTTTTTAATAATATTTGTGAGGTCCATCATCATCATGCAAAATATATAAATATTGGTTCTCTATTTAAATCTTTTGTATATTTAATTCTATTTTTAATATTATACATATATATAGTGTCAAGTCCCCATGTCCTATATTTTGGACCATGTCCGTGTCCAAGTGTCTGTGTAGTGCTCCATATCCGTGTTGGAGTCGGTGTTTCATAGGTAAAAACTAACATTGGAATAACATCACAGATAGAAATAAATTAGAGCTGCTAAAGTGAGACAAAAAATTAAGGGACCAAAGTGAGACAAACAATTAACTTAAGGGACCAAAGGAGTAGTTTTACCTTTTATTTATCTTGAAATTGATTTCATATTTATTTGAAATTGATGGCTAATGTTTATTTATTCCTTCGATTTGACGCTTGCATTTGGATGGGCTATTTTCATTTAATTAAGAGTAGCAAGTAGCCATTTTCATAACCATTGGAGAAGATATTGAGTTATTTAACGATTTCGGGACGGAAAAATGTTCGTAGGGGTTGGGTGCCAGTTCCACTTGTGTTCTGATATTGTTTTCCCCCCTTGTATTATTTGATTTGATCTCATTTGCTAATAACCAATTCCACCAAAGCTTAAGTTGTTGGTTGAAGGGTAATGAATGAATTTATATTTATCTAACATGCACCAACGACAATAGCTATTTGCCCCTAAAGCATGTACAGTGCACATGCCCACTGGCCTTGTGCCGGAACTAAACTTCTATTTTGGAGAATGAGGGTGGCGAAGTTGAACTCCTGATTATGTGGTTATAGAGGCTCTGATACTATTTGAAGAACTAACTATCTGAGCAACGTAAGCTTTTGCAAGAATTGGTCATCGACCTATAATGATGCCATTCATGTGCCTTAATGTTGAAAAATCATGTGTGAGTGAAAAGACCTATTGGCTCAATACTTAAGATTTTGAGTCTAGATGTGGCAACTCACTATTGTAGTTTCTATTCAAGTCCAATTTAATCGATCTTTGCGTTTCATCTTTCCTAACAATAACAAGCGTACCAAAGCTGATGATTTGGCCCGGGCGAAGTTTTTGTTATAGTTATTTGTATTATCACGGTTTTTGCTGCCATTCAAGAAAAGAACCTACTTTGGTTAGACCATTGAGCTGATACTCCACTAGTTCACTCGAGGGGCAGTGTACTGTGTTTGGTGTCCTTGTTTTTGGATTAATACTTGAGGAGGAGAATGTTGGAAGTTTTTGGTTCTAGATATAGTGCCAGGCTCAGTTGTGGTTTATCATATAGTCCATTGATGGACGCCTTCCCAGCTGCCTCCCCCTGACCTCCTACCGATATCATCCGTATTTAAACTCCACTTTTTCCCGTATGAACCTAAGTCTCTTCAAATCTTCTGTATCCCAAAATAAGTCTTCAACTGTGCTATACTCTTTTTCAAATTCTTTATGGATATTATATATTTCTCTGCCTATGGTTTCTTTTGATGCAGTACCTTTTACTTACCGCATACTGTCCTTGGACCCTTGATATAACGTACAATCATTTCCTTACAGGTTAGAGCAAATGATATGTACGATGGTGTTGACGAGGAATATGACAGCTCAAGAGATGATGTCTCCTCTGTTTCCTCATATAACTTGAAAGAAAATCTACACATAGGCTTTGGAAGTTCATTATCATTGCGATCTACTGCAAGATCATTGAACAGGGATTCTTCTGCTTTTGAAGGTCAACGAACAAGTTTATCATCAAATATGGCACTTCCTCGATTATCAGTTGCTGAGGTGTTATCTGATTCAGGTCCCGGTGAGTAATATAACCTATACCTGCTGGTCAGTTTATATATGAAACTGCATATTCCGGTGGAAATGATAAATTCTGAAACAGTCTCAAGTTATGTTGGTTTGTTAGTGTTTGATTGATAGGTGTCACCCTTTTACTACTGCTTTGTATCGAAGGACCATATTTGCGAAATAATAATTCATTTAACAAACAGATGCCTTATCAACCCAGAAGTCGTTTGGCATTGTCTCCCCAAGTGAGCAACAGAAGCTCAGAAAGCCATATTCTCCGGATGATGCAGGAGTATCGTCTTCTCCAGAAGCAGGACCCATTGAATCTTTAGCATGTAAATTGATCCATTTTCTTCACTTTTTAAAAAGATCTGCCTAGGCAATTAGATCATATTCGATATTGTGCATAAACTTATTTGTAGATTATGCGTAAGCTAATTTTTTGCAGACATTTTCTGCAGCAGAAGGCTTCATTAGAGGAAGGTCTTATAACATTAGACTTGATGATCAAGTTTTGCTTAAATTTTCCCCGAAAAATTCGGATTCAACATATTACTTCAGTGATATGGTAATAAGAATCATGCAGAATTTGATACATGTTGAGCACCAGTTAGAAAGTTTAATCACAATCGATTTTCTTGTTACAGATCGGTGGGACTCTTACTTTCTTTCATGAAGAAGGAGCTAGGAGATGCCTTGAGGTGACAGCCCTTTTATCAGCTATGAAGATTTAAATTAATAGTTAATGAATTATTTTTGATTCCTGCACTGGAAGGGAATTTATTACTTCTACTATTATTATTTTGTAGATCTCAGTAACATTGGAAACTTCGGAAACTATAAATCGGCGATTTGTCCACCCTTCCAGGAGGAATTCCCCTACAATCACCAAGGTATTCGGGCTGTTGCTTTTAGCTCTCACTATCACTGGTCGAGCTTCTTTTGCATTTTTACTGAATGCTTGTATTAAAAGCCAAAGTTTCCTTCAATCCATTTTGACTAAGGTCTTTGTTAATGTCCTCCTAATGTTTTTCTTAGACTATGTTCCATTTTATTCACTTTTTCTAACTAGAGCATGTATTGATCTAAACCTCACATGATCCAACCTCTTTAGGTGATCTTCTATTGTTTTCCTCTCATTCATAATAATTAGATAATTATATGTCTATTCATCCGACTCAATATTCTCATTTGCTAGTTATTTGTTTGTGTTCTTGTCGAAACTTTACTTCCAAGCATTCACTAAATAGATTAAGTGTAATGCGTCGAAATAGCGGCACAAAACTATATGCACCATTTGCTAGAGTTACTATGAGTGTGTTATATGGTCTTAACTTAATTTAAATGGCCAATGTTCATTTAGTGTTTCTGTCTACATTATGTTGTGTCCCGAGCCTTATTTTTTCTGCATATTATCTCTCTTAATCCAAGATCGGATCATGATTTAACTAGTGAAAATCTGCGAACATTTGTATATTATTATAATGTGATATAGGCATCTAATTCTGACATTCATGTTCCGAATTGCGCTTTTAGGTTCAGAGTGACCATCACGAGGTTGTTGCGGATTTGGTGCAGACAAGCTTCCTTTTTTCTGTCCCCATGGATGGTCCAATGTCCTTCTCCACTGCACATGTATCTGTACAATGGGTTCTCCGGTTTGAATTTTTCAACACTCCAAAGCATGTGGATTGGAGAAAGTACTTATTTCACCTTTGAACTCTTCTACTGTTCCTTCCTTGCATGCTTTCTATGTTGGTCTTACATGCAAGCAAATTATTCTACAATCCACATACATTGCATCTTTGGCTGCATTCTACATATTTGTTAGTATTTACTTTTAAGCTTTTTATAATATTCCATTCTCCCACTATCTATGACGCATACATGCACCTATTTTCTTTGTCGAGGATAGGGATAACAATGAAAACCAAACTTGTGGGTACCTGTCCGAACCCAACCCGAATTTAACAGAGAAAACTCGATGTGATTGGGTTTGGATTTTACCCGAGTTCAATTTTCGGGTTCAGATTTGGTACAATTGATACCCTACCCTGAACCCAATTAATATATGTAAAATTATAAAACCTATATATAAATAAAAATTTGACATATATATAGAACCAATATTTACATAAAAATAAATGTTCCGGGCGGGTTCCCGTAGGGTTTGAGTTACCCGAAACACGATGGGTTTGGGGATGGTAGTATTTTTTTAACTCCACTTAATTCAGGTTCGAGTTTTAGATTTCGGGTTCGGGTAAGCACAAACCTGACTCGATCTAGCCTGCTGCCATTCCTAGTCGAGGAGCATTTTTGTCATTTTAACATAATGCGCATGCACTATAGGCTTCTTAATCACTGGTTTGTAATATTTGTACCATATGTTTTCCTCAAATCATGGTGAAAGACCAACTTTTCATTTTTATTGCTGTTTGTTGTACATATATTATTGTAGAGACAACTATAACACTTGCTTCAAAAGAAGAAAAGTAGAATTATCATTTTCAAGGTATTTGCCATTCAAACTTATATATAGTTTTTGTACCACAGATATGAGCATCCTCTTCTGATTGAGGGAAGGGACAAAATTGAATGGGTTCTTCCAATTACGGTACATGCTCCGCCGTCTAGAACTCCTGCGTCTGGAACAAGAAACGAAAAGCTCTTTTCTTTGGATCCTATGTGGGTGCACAATTGAAGGTACTAGTCAAAGGATTTATGCTGAACTAGGTCCATTGTTAACCGGTATGTGGTCATGAGTATTGTCGACCCCACCTAGTGTGATTAACGCTCGATTCTTATTATTGTATCTGGTCATTAGTATTGATATTGGGATAAGGAAGGTAGTGGAGAGTGGCATTAATAGAAAATTTATTGTATTTTCCAATTCTAACAATTGTTAGAATCCCAAGGGTACTTAGTCTCTCATAAGAGGGAATGATGTATTATTACTTAGTACAACAACAACCAACCTTTAGTCTCACTAGGTGGGATCGGCTACATAGATCGAACGACGCCATAATGCCCTATCATAAATTATGTTCATTAACAAAACATTGATCTCTAAGTCTTTCTTAGTAGTTTTGCCTGTGGTTCTTCCTCCAGGAATTGGACTAACCTCCATTTGATCTATTCTCCTTATGGAGGCTTCTACAGGTCTCCTCCACGCATGTCCAAACTACCTAAGACACGATTCTATCATCTTTATCAAATCTCTATCATACTAATCAATGATGTATTATTACTTAGTATTAATAGATAATTATGTTAATCACGGATATCCTTTACATATTTATAGGGACCTAGTGTTAAACTCTGAGATTTCTCATCTCATTTGGTTCACAATATCAATATGATTACCAATTTCTCATTGCCATGATTATTATTGACTCAATATCTGGTTTTGTTATGTATTTGTTTTCTGCAGCTTACATAGTAATATCTGAAGCTGATATGTGTGCACTCCACCATCTTAGCCTTTTTAGTATCACTCAAGCCTTCATCCTTCATGTACAAAATTTTCAACGTAGCGGGCGGGTGAAATGTCGGAATGATCAGTTCTAGCAAGCCGAAATCGTGACAATTTACAAGCTTAATCCTTCTGCATGTTGTTTCGTGTTTTTCGTATTCGCCTGTGGTGGCGATTCTGTCTCATAGTTCATCTAGTTCTTGGTTTTGTTTTCATTTTCAAACTAGAGTATCTTTCTGAAATTGTATGATGATTTTTGCTTTAGTTACTAAATTTTCAATTAAAGATTGAAGTGTTATGATTATGGTTTTGAGTCTTTGGACACCTTGGATGAACATTGTTATAATTATTATTGTAGCACAATTCTTTCATTTCATTTCATGCCTCTTATGTTGCATTATTTTGTTATAACTAGGTGGTGTTTTTTCCTTGGAGTAACTTAGGTACAATATTGAGGGTCTGTTTGTGAGGGAGTTTTGGAGGGAAATTGATGGCTTGAGAGCCATGAATTATACTTGTGAGATGGTTCTGATTCTTACGACACTTTTTCTTCTGATGTTCACTATAATAATATGACAAGTTCATAATATTTTTTTTATTAAGGAAGATAATATTGTTGGTTCTATGAGAGATAATGAATCACTTTTTTATTTTGAAACTTTTGAAATTTTTGCAAGTTTTGTAGATTTGGTAAATAGGCCAGATAAAATTGGGTGTTCACAGTATGTTTACGAGTCGAGTTTTGAAGAGGAAGAAAATGACATGAAATGAAAGACTTTGGAGTTATATCATTAGTGTATTTCATGACTTCAAACCTTCATTTTCCTTCCAAAATTCAACTCCCAGACAAACTATTTTACAATCTATTATAATGCTTAATAAAATTGCAAGCCAGAGGACTAGTACCATATAACATATAAACACATTTAGGAACAACTAATACAGATTCACAAAGAGTTACATGATTTTATAGAGACATATTACTTATTACAAACATGATAATAAGCAAGTAGATTAAAACATAGAAATATTATTCTCCAAAGAATAAACCATTGAAATGTTTCATATAAAGTGCTATAATTAATTTAGAACTCAAGCAACATGATTAATCTTCAATGGCCTAAACCCATGTTGAAGACTTGCTTCCCAAACTTTGTGAATGGTAAACATGTTATCTCCACACTCATTAACATTCCAACCTTCTAGGGCATGCAATATTCCAGCCACACGCCATGCACTCATCACTCTTCTTGGTAGCCAATCCTGAAATATTTTGAATTTCATTTATTCAATTATCAAAGTTTAGTATAAAAAAGGACAAAACTTAAATAATGTTTTTATAGTTATTTGTGAGTTTATTCCCCGATGAGAACAATATTGGAAAGTTAGTCTCACATCGCCTAACTCATTGTCCTTAGAATGATTTAAATACCCATTGGACTACTCATCTCTTTACTAATTAATTTTGAGATAAAATCTTAATGAAAAAAACTGATAATGGAGCTTTGATTAGATGTCGAATTATTTATCCATAAATTATGTCATTTGTTATGGTTGAAAAACAACACCATAAACACTTATGGAATAGTACTATTCCTATAAAAAATGAGAAAAAAAATATATACACCAACAATGTATAGGTTTTAAATATTGTTATTATATCATTCATCATTCACGTTTCATTATCATTGACTCTTAAAAAATATATAAATAAATGATAAATGATATACTTATTGTGTATAAATCATTACACTCATAGTGTATCGATATATTACACTACTATACAAAATTTGATGAAAGCATAATGAAAAGTAAAATGGAAGTAGTAATTATTACCTCACAAGAGTGGACATTGACTAAAGAAGGAGGAGTTATCATTGCTGGAGTGGTGTGATAAAAGCAATCTTTGCGTAGTTTCTTAGGAGGGAATTGTGTCAAAGGTATGAACATTGATCCTTTTGGTGCCTTTTTTTGTTCATCCTCGTTAAATTCGTCTCCAACTAACCATATCTGTAAATTTAATATATACATTTGTGTGATGAATCTGCTTATTATTTCATACTATACAAATCTTCTCCTAAGAAATATAGGAAATATAAACAAATTAAATTGCATGTGTCAAAAATTGTCAATATTACAATGGATACACTAATAGTTATTTGATTATTTTGAAGTTTAATCCATAGATGAAATAAAAGTATTATTAGCCTTTAGTTAAACCATATTTATGAAAACCCTACTATACTAATCGGGTCAACTGAAAAACGGATGAATCAGTTTTCAATATGATATAACATAATAATTATGTCAATCGTGCTATTATACCAGTTAAAATCAACTAAAATTAATCAAAAATAGTCAATCGACCAGTTTTCATTTAAATCGCTATGGTAAAATTTTATTTAAAATTATAATTTTTTTTTATTAAAATGACTTAATTTTTATAAAATTTAATTGAAGAGAATCAAGTACACAATTATTACATATGTTGATACCTCTAATACATTATATATCACCAAATCTAACAAATGGTTAAAATCAAACTAATCAAAGTATATATCTTATTTTTTAAACATTAACATTATTAGTATAATACGAGGAGAAATTCGTTTACGCTCAAGTTTCGTTTATACTAATTCATTCAATCTCAGCCATTCATTTTCTTAAATCTAACGGACCAAATAGGTGACTGCAATAAATAATGAGAGCGAAAAAGAAAATTCTTAAATAACTTATTGCATTTACTCATTTGGTCCATTAGATTTAAGAAAATGAATAGTTGAGATTGAGTGTAATTAGTGTAAACAAAATTTAGGTGTAAACTATATATATATATATATATATATAATTTTATATAGTAGTTTAATTAGTAAATTCCTTGTTGAAATATTAATAATAGGAAAATAACATTCCACTTATAGGAAGTAGGGCCCACTTATTGAATAGAAAAATTACAAAATTAATTACTCTATCAAAACATTTGTTATTATTAATATATTGGAATTTGCCACTAAATTTGTTTACAAAAGAAACAATAAATAGTATAAATAAATGATTAGAAGGATGTACCTTTGTAGTATATGAGCCAGGGAAAACTAAATTCTTTTTGGACTCAGAAGAGAGCCTTGATTGAAGATAGGCATAATCATCATTATACATAGTTGTAATCTGAAAAAAAAAATTGATCATGAAAACCCTTTTTCATGTATTAGATAATCACCCTTTTATATAACTATGATTATAATATCTATCCATTATTAGTGTAAAGATTTAAATACAGTCATTTACCATTTTTTAAAAGTCAATAATAATTAAATATAAATAGTAAATGATACGTGTAAAAAACTCTTATAATATCTTTTTCGGTATAAATAATAGTAACTTCCCAATTAAAATAAAACATACATTACCTTAGTACCCCTTTCACATAAAGCATTGGCAATGGCAAATGAAACCTTAGTAAGTTTACTACATAGAAGCACTTCAGAAGTTTCTTTGGGAATAGTATTGAGAACAATAGCCACAACTAAGCTACTTCCATCTACAATCTTTATCTTAAGCTGAGGATAGTTCTTTATGTAAAGTTCACCATTTTTGTTAAGCTTTTCTCCCTGCATCCATTGAATTTTAATATATGCTTTCAGTTAAAATCATTAATTCAATTGCTAGGGTAAAGAATCAGATCGTATCATTCACTATTTATTTATATTATTTTATTTAAAAGTCACTATTAATTAAACATGAATGATAGATGATGAAGTGATAATATAAAAAACTCTTACATTATTAATGCATATGTATTTTTTCTCTTCTATAAATATTAGTTTGCATTTATGCCAAACTAACATTTTATACATTTTCTAATAAAATTAGTGAAGAAAAAATAATGCTTCAGAATTTTTTTTTGCTTAACATCAGTATAAGGGTAGAGAATAAGAAACTGAAAAATAAAATAAAATAAAATATAGTAAGTTTATTAAATAATAATATATTTAACATAGGGATAAATCTAGGACGACAATAATGAATGCACTTGCCTAACAAAGTCTCAGTATTTATTTATATCATATATATTTTAGATTTTTGTGCCTACAATTCTATGAATAAATTACTTATAAAGGGTATTCAAAATTTAGAAATTGTAAAATTTTAGTTTTATTTAGAACATTTCCAAAGTCTAGTTTAAAGCAATAACTTTTACAGTTTTACATCATTCATTCCTTAGATACATAAATCTTTGTATTGCCACTGCAACTCAAAATGTGTGGGTCCATCAAACTAATAGTTGGATATTTTCAATGTTTTATTTCCCATTTCCATGATGAGTATTTGAATCTCACCCATAATAAATATTATCATACTAATATTTGCCGATAAAAAAAATAGCGGAACTAGAAATAAATATCATGAAAATGTACATATATAATAAGAGAACTTGCCTGATTTAAAAGGCCTAGACTTAAAACTTTAACTTTGCTCATCTCTGCTTGAAGTATTGCTTCTTCTATATATTTATTTAATGTCTCCCTTTGCCATTTAAAGAGGTACTGTAAAACAAAAGTATAAAAGTGAAACAATATTATTCATATAGGAGTTAATTTTTCTCCCACAATTAAAAAATGAAAAAAATAAATAGCCCAAAATCTTACTTGTACATGAAATCTTGGTATAACCCATGATTGAAAATTGAAGTTTTTGAAAGTATTTCTCTCCACAACAAAAGTTTGACCATAAAACCAAGTCATAAGAACACTCCAAAGAGTGAATGGCCACATAAAATAATGGTAGAAATTTGAAGATAATAATGGTCTTGATGCAAATGAAGCAAATCCCAATCTTAGATGATAAACAGATTCAGGGGTTGTAAGATGTGTTAGGTGTACAACATCAATTGAATCTTCTTCTTTTTTTAATGATATTTCATATGTTGTGTCTGTGTTCTTGTCCATGGTTCCATAAATGTAGTCATAAATTGGCATGAAAAGTGAGTAGTTTGTTCGAAATTGAGTATGATGCAATGAGTGGAACCTGACAAATTAAAAACTTAATTACTCAATCACATAAATAATAATAAAAGTTTAGAGGGATGAAAAGATTTCAGTGTATTAATACTATTAATTTGTATTATTGTGTAAATATAAGCCATGTATAATAAGATAATACTCTTTTACTATTCCTGCATACACTTTTTTCTCTAAAATTAATACATCTAATAATTGGTAATAATGGACTAATGGTAAAAAAAGTACAATAAATTAAAGATCTATTGTCCAAAATTTCATCTGAGACAATATCTCACTCAATGATCATGAAGTAAAAAACAACAATAATAATAATAATAAATGTGTAAATTTTTAACTAATATGATATATTTTTATTGATGTAGAATAGTGTATAAGATATAATTTAGGAGGAAATCTTTTCTTATATATGTGGAGTGGGCTACTAACACAATACTTATTCAAGGAAATC
Source organism: Lupinus angustifolius (assembly GCF_001865875.1). Classification (NCBI taxonomy): domain Eukaryota; kingdom Viridiplantae; phylum Streptophyta; class Magnoliopsida; order Fabales; family Fabaceae; genus Lupinus; species Lupinus angustifolius. The sequence goes on along the minus strand of NC_032009.1, from coordinate 35,727,756 downwards.
CACATTTTCATCCTACTCTTTTTATGTTTTGTTATTTAAAGTTAATACATATAATTTCAAACTTATTAAATAATATTATATTTTAATTAAATATATTTATTTACTTTTTAAGAAAGGATAAAAAATAAAATTGGTTAATAATATATAATTATTCGATGATACTATAATTGAAAAAAATGATTAAACCTTGAAATTGTAAATCAACTAAAAACAAATTAAAAAACTAAAACAGCAAAGAAAAAAAGAATGAACAAGGTAGATTCTATAGATTTTTATTTAACTATATTACTAAAATTTGAGTAATAATTAAGAGTTAGGAAGGAACTTACGATGGTGTATACATGATATACTTTAGGAAGGGAAATATTGTGAAAATGAAATTTGGAATGAACTCAAAGTTGCAATGACCCATGTTGTTCATGAAGTCAATGTATGCAAGATAACCAGCAAATGATGCTATTGAAGCTGTTTGTGTAATAATTGTTGTATATAATGGAATTGCAAATAGCACAAAATAAGCTATATGTTCTGCAAATGGATGGATCACAGCTGCAAAATTCAACAAATCAATTATTAATTAATTGCATGCATGCAAAACATATGTTATTTAATTTAAGGTAAGAAATGACAATAATTAATATGAATTGTTAAATTTTATTTGAATAATTAAGATTAAAATATAAATGTATATGACATTTTTAAGTGATCATATGAATAATAACTAACTTTTAATTTTAACTATACATGTATGATTGTATATTTGTTATTTACACAATTTTTATATGAGAATTGTTTTCACTTAAGTTACTGAATGTTTAATTTTTTCCCTATATTTTTGGGGTTTTGCTATTTAGTCAAACAATTAAAGCTAGAATAATGGCAATTACTTCTTGTATCTACTCAGAAAGCATTACATGTGCCATGTTGAAATAGGTGTAACATCCTTTATTTTGTTCTCATGCCACAAAATGTATTTCTAAATGATAAAGTAAGCCCTTGAATCTTTATCTTTTATTTTTATTTTATTTTATTTTAACAATAGGGAGTAATTCGACACCTGTCTTCAACCATTAATTAATAGGATCATGTGAGGATATGGAAAATAATAATAATAATCAATTGTAGGAGTATAAAATGTATTATGTAGTCCTTATTATAAGACACTCCCAAATAAATTGCAAATACCATAGAGTCTAAATTATCTTTGGTACCTGAGAGTTTAATGCTAAAATATAAAATATGAGGAGAAATGAGACTATTAACTTTAAAAATCATTTTAGTGAAAAAAATAATAAGCATTATATATTTATTTGTGTTAGTGTCACAATCTCCTCATATTAATAGACCCTAGAAATGAGATTTTCAATACTGAAGGATACATATTCAATAAAAGTAGTTATTTTTCTTGATTTTCTAGAAAAATAATATATGATTATAATCTTACCGTAATTTAGTATTGCTCATAAAAATGATCAATGTTTTATAAAATTTGTTTTATAATAAGGACGAAATGAAGCAATTATTGGAGACAAGTTTACCAAGCTTAACTATCATAAACAAACAAAATATAAGTTTCTTTTCAAATGAAAATGGGTGTAAAATGGAATAAAAATAGATACATTCATGTTAAACAAGTGTTGGTAAAGTATGAAAAAAGTGAAACATAATGGAGAGAAAAGAAAAGTTACATGTAATAGGTTCAGTAACAATGGAAGAATGGTGATGAGAGTGGTATCTAGAATAGAGAAAATGGTGATGAAGTGCTCTATGTAACCAATAATAAAGAAACTCTACTGGTCCAGCATGCAATAAAGTAGTGATAATAACACCATTTGTTCTCCATATTGGTAAGTAGCAACTCTCTCGAATTGTCATATGACCTATATAAAATATGAGCCCATTGAACAATATTTGATCATCCCTGCAAAATTATAATTATTTTCATCTCAAAACCGATTGACAAAAATAGTAGTTCAACAAATATTTATATTATTCCCGAGACAATAAGATATCTGTTGTGAGACTTGCTTCACAACATGCATCCCTCCACAAAAGCCTATCAAACTAGGTAAATGATTACCTTTGACCCATTATTAAATGACATCTTTTGGTATATGACAACCGGAAAAAAGTTGAATTATGATTCTAATACCATGTTAAATTTTCATCTCAAAACTAATTGACAATGAGAGAAGTAGTACAACGAGTATTTAAATCATTCACGAGACATTAAGGTAAGCAATGTGAGACTTACTGTAAGGACCCCAAATAATCCTTCTAAATCTACCACGGATCGTGGATAATTATGAAAATGTGATTCATGAGGCCTATTAATTGAGGTATATACAACAACATCGCAACCACAATTGCAATATATATAACGATATTACGATCACAATTGTCGTTACTAGAAAGAAATTACAGTGAGAAGAATAAAAAAATCACAAATGAAGTAGTTACCAATTGCTTTCTCGATCAACTTGTTCAAACTCAATGCCCTTATCAACAATTCTGTTCCTACCTTTGGCAGTTCTATATCGAGAAAGAGTGATCCAAATTTGGTCATGTAACATTCTCACCATCATATATGGGAATATTAGGAAGTAACTAAGGTCCTTTTCCTTTGGATCATTCACTATGAAAGAGTAGGTGCTGTGTACAACCCATGGTGCCAAAATTACCCACTTCATCCATTCCATACATACAATTATACACATGTATATTTACAAAAAATGTTAGTATGCTACATATAATATATATATAGAAACTAATGTATGATTATAGTAAATATTGTACTCTACTTGCTACAAATGAGTGGAAAAAAGAAATGATATATTCTCTTACTAAATTCTTTTAGATGAAAGAAATATATGTCAGTTGTAAACCAATTATTAATAAAATATATTATTTTTGTGACATATATCATATTTAATGTGGATAAAAGGTTTTAGTAGGAGAATATATTATTTTATGGAAAAAAAACTAAGAAGATGAAATATTAAACAATAGAGATGAAGCCTTAGAAAAATATGAGAAAATTAAAAGATGGAACCTTAAAACTCCCAAGAGGCTTCCATGGCCAATTAGTGAGTATGCCAGGTTTGGACGCCATTTTTAATTGTAGGTATGAAAATGAAGATTTGTTTGCATAATGTTGGAACCAGGTAGTGCTCTATATATAAGAAATAATTATGAAGTAGTTGAGATATTTTTAAATAGGCCATATAAATAACTATATTAAAAATAAAATATGATAGTAATATTTGGATTGTTATAGTCTCATGTTGTCATCACACTAATAAATAATTTGTCTTACAAGTGTATAAAGTTACCATTATTCCATATAGAATGAAAATCTAGTTCTAGATCAATTTCATATTCTATAATTAATTAGTTATCAGAGAAGAGAAGAGAGGTACTCAACTTATATCTATCTCTGTATAGAAAGAGAAGTAACACATCAATTTGTAGAGGGAATAAAAATTCTCAACAATACCTTTAATTAACTATTTTCTTTCTTTTTTATCAACCAAAGTGAATTATACTAAAATCATAACAATGGGTGTCCTAACACATAAGCAAATTTACAAGTAATATATATATATATATATATATAAAACTTGAGAAATAAGAAGGATTACATGTAATTGAATCTATAGGAAGGTAGACCTAATCTAATCTATTTCTAGATTAGGTAGCATAAGATATGATAAATACAATATGATGTACTTTATAGGGAAGATTATTGAACAATACCAAAATAATAAGCTATCATATGTGATTTCAAATGTTTGAAATATATTAAGGGTCATGTTTACTAAATTTAAGGAAGAATAGACTAACTAATAATTGGTAAATTATCTACCTTATGCTATGTTTACATATTCTATTATTCTATTTTTAATATCATGATATTATTTTTTAGTAATTTTATTCTGAATGGTTAATGTTGTGTTTTTCAGGTGTATATCTATCTTAAAAGATGAAGTATCAGTTACAAGATTTTTTGTTAATTAGCACGATTGAATTGTTATTTTAAGCTCTCTTGAATAGTAAATCTTGGGTAATGTATGTGTTCTTTGCCCAACTACCCTTTAACATTTGCATGTGTTAGTATCGGTGGATTATTATGGAATAAGGATATGTTATCCTAAACTGTGTCATAAATTATATCTTGGACTAATGAAAATATATTATGTCAACTAAAAAATTAAATATTTATCATTTTTTCAATTTTTGTTTCAATATTATTGATCTATGATATGATTTATGATATAATTTGAGATAACCAATGTACACTTTCCACACGTCCTTTGGAGACCCTTTTATTAAATGTCTCAACCTATGAATATTTCTTCACAATTAACCTCTCTAGGCTTTAACTACGCAAAATCAAGTTTCTTCTTTTTCATGTGTTTGCGTTTCGTCCAAGTCTTTCATCTCTTGAATGAGTGGATGGAGATTCTTAAAATTCAATGCTTTTAAATAATTAGTGAACTAGCCAACTAGGTTTACTAATTAATAGTTTTTTCAAAATTGAATAGTTATAAATTACATATTGTTTTTTTTTTAAATTATGACATGTGATTAATAGTTTTATTTTCAATTTAAGTGGCAATTAGTATTAATTATTTTTCAAAAACAATGTTCTATGAAATGCATTACAATTAAATTATAAAAAATGTTTTAGTTAAAGATGTGATATCAAAGGACGATGGGACAAGTACGCTCCACATGGTCCATAAATAATGATTAATGAGAAGCCCAATTTTTCATTTACATAAGTAATTTCCAATTTGGCATATTTTATTATTATATAAAAAAAATTCATTCATGCATCACATGTTAACTCTCGTGTTTGTTAATTTGGTGATTATAGAAATCATTGCATTATATTATTATGGACAAAACATGAAATCACTCGGGATGTATTAAAAATGTGACAAAAAATAAAATAAAATGTGCTCGACTCCAACCCTAAAAAGAAAAAATTATAGATGAGCAAAAAAAGAAAATATGTAACGTTCTCACAATTTTCGTCCTTTTTAAGATGAAATATTAGTGTAAATTATTTTATATAATTAACTTTTTATATAATAAATACTCATTTTTTGTCCTAATGATTTGCTTTAAATTCTTATTTTCATTTAATTTTAATGTACAAAATTTATCGATTTTCTTATGATAGATAAGCAAACTCATCTTTGTCCGTGCAAGGAATAGAAAATTTGAGTATCGTCCATGGTTACTAAAAAAGAATATATAGGGACTCATTTACCTAATAATAAAATAAATTAGTGTTTTGAATGAAAAATTATCAATTTGGAGTAAATAATCACAGTTATATCATAATCACTGATTACTAATTTCATAAGTAAAACAAATATGCAAATGAGTAGATAATAGTGATGCACCTAGAAATAGTCTTCCAACAAGTATATTTTTGAAGAGGATGTGATTAAGGGAAACATTTTGCTCAAATTTTATCTTGTTGGGAATATTAATTAACCGAATAAATTTTATGATAAATTCAAATTATGAATGATTAATTACTAGTATATTCTATCTTATAAGACAAAGACTATAAGATTTCTTTCATCACCCTTTTTAAAATGTACTTTATATTTTCTATGCAACATTTACTTTCTTTTCACATTTGTCCATATTAACTTTTTTTTATATCTAATTTTTCTAGTTTTCAATAAGACTATTAATTAAATGAGAGTAAGATTATAAACACATAAAAATTCTAAAAAATCAAGAAAATCTATTTTTATTTGCATATAAAACTTAGTTATAAATACGATTAAAAGTATAAAGTATAAACCAATAGTCATAGAGGATTGATAAGACAAAATGATTAGGTTTCTTACTTAAATTAGGTATATTAAGTAAATGAAATGATTAATCATATTAAGTTCTAATTATGAATGGTTAATTAATGATATATAAAATTAACATAATACATTCTAAATTAGGTTCTTTTAAATAATAAAATTTCGAGTGTATAATGAAAAAAGATTAAAAATTGGTTTTTTTGTACAACTACAGGTATCCCTTACCAAAAACTAATCTCTTTCGAAGTTTGCAGTTGTCACTTTCAATAAATGTCGTATATAAGAATCAAACTTTCGTATTATATCAGTAAACTAATATCTTCTTGATACTAAAAATTGTTTTGACAAAAAACAATAATAGTTCAGTGGTTTTAAGGAAACTTAGTTCAAACTTGAATCAATTTCCAGGCCAGGTGGACGAATTCTGACCAATTATCATATTTGATTTTTCAATTTTCTAAAACATTACTCAATCTATTTTCATAGCTTTTCTATTTATCGACATCCTCCCTAGTATTTGGTATTCCAGAAAGTGGATAGAGATAATGACATATAGCAGAAAATAACATTAAATTAATATCCAAATTTTAAATTTTATTGTTGAATAAAATAAATTTAAAATTAAGAAAATATATTTCCCCCTTATAATTTTACTACCGATTTCTTTTCGGAGAAGATTTTAATTCTTGTTATTTATCATTGTTAATTAAAAGCATTTCTTCTTTCTCTTGAATAAAAATAAAGTAATACATATGAAAACGAGATAATATTCTAAAAGTATAAAATCTTTACAGAAATATTAAACTTTTTCTTATATGGTAAACTAAAGGCAAAATAGTTGATTTGCTACTTTATCTTTTGGGGTATATAATGCTATAACATTTAATGCAATTTTTAATGGATCACCTATTTTGTAGAATATGTACTTTAATACTAAAGTTTTTTATGTTATCTTGTTCATTCACAGTTTTTTCTGCATATCCTTGATGCTAAATCTCACACGTAAGCCAAAACGAAATAAAGGTTATTTATTAAGATTTATATTTTATAAATATTATTACTATATAATATAATAACTCCCAACAACCAACTAACCAATACCAGCAAATTTGTTGATTTTTGTTGTTTTTGAAAGGTAGATTCTTCTTGAACTGGGCCACGTCTACTTAACCACTTGTCTTATTTCATTTCACTTGTTCCTGTGCATTTTATACATAAATGCATCTACCACCAAAAAAATAGATATTGTTTTCTCTGTTTAATTCCTACATTAAAATGTTATTGGTGTTTTTGAAATATTTAATCACCATCGTTTTAGTCATCCAATTTTTTTCTATTACTTAAATCTATAAAAAATTAAATGAGCTTTGTAACGGGCATGGACAAGTCCTCTACGGATGATCTGTGATCAAAACCTAACAATCGACTAATGTAGAGAAAGGACAAAATTGTTTGGACATAAGTCAAAGGATAATACATGGGACCACAAGCCTCTCTCATTCATTTGTTACGCCGCCTAAATAGCACAGATCTATGCCACAATCACGCATGCCACTTGCATCATGTAACACCTTCTACTAGGTGATAAAGACATGCCTAAAATTATCCATAGAATACGGACATGCTAGAGCTACCCGACATAGATAAAACAACTCATACTTGTCTAGGTCTGACACGACAAGACATATGTTCAGTCATGCCAACAACATCTACTAGAAAATATTTTATGTCATTCTTCTCAAAGCCGCCATCCAGATTCAGAAGCGGAAGCGGACAGAGTTTACTGAAGAGGCTTTCATCTACGGCCTCCCTAATTTAATTTATGCTATATTCCTTTCATTAGGGAAGTTGCCTAGCTCACCGGGCCGTGAGCGCGGTGGGAACGGGCTTCCCAAAAAGCCAGCCCCGGGCCGGGGTCGGCATAGAATGAAGGGGACGACCCTAATGTTGTATTGGCAAAGCTTCTTGGGTTGACATCTAATACTCTCTATTGATCTTGCATTTAATTCTCTACACACATATCTCTCTCATTTATTAACTTCAGTGTCGAAATATCTTTTCAGGTACCAACTCAAGCGCTCCCATACATAACTTAGGCGATATTCAAAAGATCTCTTGCTCGAAACTTACCCGCCCAACCGGCTACTTCCATACTAAAGAACAAGCTTCATGTTCATCTCTAAGATTGACATGACATCCATATGAAATGTTACATAAGACATCTGAAATATCATGTTAGTGAAAAAGATGAACCTTCTGTTAGTGTGATGTTCTAGTAGGGATGACAATTGTATCCGTACCTGTGGGTACATATCAATAATTCTCGCCCAGTTCCATATTTTTTGAAAAGTAGGTAGATGAGATTGAAGATTTTTAAATCCATTATTGAATGGATCCGAGTAATGAGATATCCAGACCTACAATTCCTATATATATATATATGTAGATACATGTAAATATATATGTATGTATATACATGTAAATATATATGTATGTATAGATATGTATATATATCGAGGGAGCAACTCATGTGAAAACACGAACGAGCATTGATTCAAGTTGTACATGCTTGATTCCCCTTAAGCAAGGTCTCGGGTTCGAGTCTTAAGGATGGAAAAAATGCCTGCTGGGAGAGTTAGTCCCACATACATATGGATGTTCTCAGCTCGGACATGATTGCCTCCAGTGCGAAGATACATGTGGGAAACCAAAAACAAAACTTATGTCAAAACAAATCTCATATTAAAATTGTGAGACCAATAAATTTGGATCTTATGAGTAATAGTAGATGATTAGGATTAAAAATTAGTTATTTGTCATTTGATAATTATGTGCATGTATATTTTAATTTTAATCATTCAAATATAATTAATGGTCCATATTAACTGTTATCTTTATCATAATAGCGTATTGCTCTCACATGAGTCGCTCCATATATAAACATATTTTCCATCATAATTGTGATATTATGTTGTTAAGCACTATGTTATAATTAGGAAGTTATTTATTTTTAAGTGATAATTTAAAGTTATATGATTTTACTTTAATTATGTTTTGTGATTTTTACCATATTTTTTTTTATTTTTTAATTATCTAAAACAACACATATTATTATAAGAAACATATGTACAAATATATAAGTTATTCACGATTTTTAAATATTTTCTAAATTTTAGAATACCTGTGAATTTGCTACTAAGTACCATACAGATAGACCCAATAAATACCTACACAGGTTTAGGTCATAAAATAAGAGAACAGGACTGGTCCAGATACTGCACTACCCGAATTATCCATACACATTATCATTCCTATGTTTTCAAAAATCCAAATAAGATTTGTAATCTGATTGTATTAATTGTGCTTGCTAAAAGTTGGTGCAACTTCTTAAATTCTCCATGGCTGAAAAGGAAAGTATCTTAATGAGAAGTAAAAATATTGAATCCGGATCCTCTATGAAGGGTCCAATATCAGTACTAGATGAGATGATGACATATGGTATTTATAATTTTTGAATGATTTAGATTTTAAATTTTTAATTAAACATTCTTTTTAAATTACTAAATTAATCTGGGCTTTATATTCCTGAAATGGACTTTCCAGTACCGGAGAAGATTCTAACTCAAAATTATTATATAATCGACATGAGTGGATGGAATTCAAGTCACTATGTAATAACTGGTTGAGTCAGACATGTTATGAACAAGTGTCAAGTTGTGCGCTAAGAATGGAGTTAATAACTTGAGATAGTGATAGTGGTGGATGATCTCAACTATACATATTTTAGTGGTTCAATCACTTATTTCTTGTTATCACTAGTCACATAAATGTGACTTGTTAACATTCTTGTTATAAATAGAATAAATGGATTAATAAATATAAATGGATACTAACCCATATATAATTATGAACCCCTTAGAGAATATAGCTACAAAGACCACAGTTATATGAACCAAATCATTATCAATTTCCCCACCTTTCCATGGCTTAATAATTAACAAGATATGGTGCATGAAATGGTCCAAACAACGTGTTAATAAGGGATATGTTGCATGATGTGGTCCAAACAATTTGATGGAAAATAAACAGATATTCCAAATGCCATAGCTAAATTCACAATTCAGTGGTAAGTGATGGACACTTTCTACATGCTTGTCATAAAAAGCTCAATTGAGATTAGTATCAAGGGAATAGTATTTCTTCTAGCTGAGACTAATTTAGTTGGAATTTGTTAGTTATTAAAGGCAAAGTTATTAAGAAATAACATCTTCGTTTACCAGGATAAATATTTTTATCATTGATTTCTCAAATGTAGACAATATAAACACATTTTTCTCTAGAGTTTTACTCAATACTTCTCTAGGCACCTTATATTATCATAGGTCTTCTCAAAGTCAGTGGAAACATGCACAATTCTTTTCGGATTCCTTCAGTACCTCTCCATCAATCGTCGTAGCAAGTATATCATCTCCATGGTCGATCTCCCCATCATAATACCAAATTGATTTTCACTAATATACATCTTTCTTCTCAATCTCTACTCAATTATCATATCTCATAACGCCATGCATGAGCTTAATAACCCCTATAATTTTCAGAGTTTTGCATATCACTCTTGTTTTTATACATTATCTGACTCAATCGCTTTGTCATTCTACACCCTTTTTAAATTTTCTTTCACCTCCGATTATCTTTCGAATTTAATGATAAAATTTATAATGGATCCTCCCTTTTCCTGTTTTGTCTATCAAAAGATAAGGACATTAATGCCCATTCTAAGCATCATCAACGTAAAATTAACAAAACCTTTTTATTTAATATTAATACTTGTTTAAATATTACATTAAAATTTATGTTGATCTTTAAAAGAAAATAAGTTGAAGGATCTACCACATTTTTGGTCTACGGCAACACCTCCATCTTTAACGGTTTTAAAACTGTGGTCTAAAAGTATAATGAGACACAATTTTAAAACTGTTGCCTATTAATTATATTGGACCATGGTTTTTGATATTGTTGCCGTAATTATTCTCAAAATTGTGGCCTAATGTACTTTAAGACTACGGTTTCAGAACTGTTGCCTATTGATGCAATTGTTCTAAAAACCGTTGCCTATTTCACTTTAAGACCACAATTTGATAACCGTGGCCTATTATCATTCTCTTTGACATTGGTTTTTCTATCCATAGTTATATAATTTATAAAAAAAAACCATGGTCTTATGATTTTATTAATTTTTGAAAGCCAAACACCATGTTAATTTAAGTAGTTCCACTTCACAAACCTTTTTCTTCACAAATCCTTCAGCTTCTCCTCAACGGTGAAACCATCCCACAACTCTTCATCACCATTATTCATTACGTCCTTCCTTCTGAGGACCACATTATCTAGAAGCTTCTCCTTCCGAGTTTATTTCCACGTTTTTCATCACCAGGACACTAACTCTTCATCACCATTTTGTGACTTGTTCTTGTTCTTCATTCCATTCAACAAGTCACTTTTTCGTTCATTCGGTTTTTCTTCACTTGTTCTTTCATTTTCATTCACTTGTTCATTCGTTTTTCTTCTCATTTCCCTAATTCGAGATTGCATAACAAATATTCGTTTATCATAGAAGCCATGCTCTAAGAAATACGTGTATACCATGCCTTGATATTGAAATTCTACTGAATTTTTTTATTTTTTTATTAATGTGAGCAATGGCAACGGTTTTAAAGTGTTGTATAAACTATTATAGGCAACAGTTTTAGGTGTTACTTATGACCACGACTTTATAACCGTTCTGTAAACTATCATAGACATCGATTTTAGGTGTTACTTATGGCAACGGTAAGAAGCCGTAGTCCTTGCAAACTAAATAAACCATTGCCTATGTTAGTTATAAAGGCAACGGTTTTTTGTCCATTGTTGTCTTATGTCAAAAAACCATTGCCAAAACAAAAGGCAACACCTTAGACTACTACAGTTAGAAAACCATTGTCTATAACAAAAACCATGATTTTTTTTATATTAGAACACAGTTTTGAACAATCATCATAATAATCTTTTTAACATGCCACTATATATTTAATTGTCAAGGTCTTTATTCTTTCTTCAAATCAAATATTACTTTTAGTAGAATTGTAATAAGGTTTATGTAGCCAACCATAAAATATGTAATATGAATAACAACAATATAGAGAATGACAATTTTCAGAAAGAATGTTTTTTTTATATAAAAGCCAATTTCAATTTCTATAATCTCCTTATTCCATATTCACGAGGATCATGTAATTGAAGTTGCCATTGTATTAACATATGAAGTTGAATAAGAAACAAAGCTATATTTATCAAAATTAAAGAAGCACCCCTTCAAATTGCAAGTAACTACTGGATTGATTGGATTTGTCCTAGAACAATTGATTCTAAGCCTTTATTTGAGATGAATTTCATACTAATATTGGGTTTATCGTAAAGAAAGTTTTATAGAAATAATATAAAAAGTGACAAATTACTTATCCTGATGAACCATATATCGATATCGTGTACTAGGTAACTATTGCTCCTAGCACCCATGCAATTTTTTTATTCAACCCCAAGTGGAAGAATCTTGAACAAGATAAACATTCATATCAATGCATTTTATGTTTATTGTTATTACCAAAACAGTTTTTTCTTAACTAAATCAGCATGCATGAAATAGTGTAAGAGTTTACCAGTTATGAAAGAAGAATGTATTAATTCAATCTGCAACTTTTTAGATTAAAAAATCAACAACTTTCCTCTTATTTGTTACATAGATTCCAAATATCTGTTCCAAAAGAAAGAACTTAATTTTATTTGTTATCATGTTCTTGATACATTGAAAGACCAAAGAAAACACAAAGAAATAAAAAGTTTTTGGAATTTTTTCCATTAACAAAGTAGGGTAACCAACAAAAATATTCACTAATTACATATAGTTTAATTTCTAGGACTAAGTTATATAAAGCTTGTCACTCTTAAAACAGTAATTATATTTTTTTTCAACTCCTAGTCTCAAACCAATTTTTTACACATTATTATAACAATAAGAACAATGCGTTTATCCCATTAGTTGTGATCAGCTATACGCATTGAATGACGCTATAATACTCTATCATAAATTATATTTATCAACAAAATATTGATCATTTCGCCTATGGTTTTTTTATCTCCTTTTACGACTAGAAATTTTTACACATTGTTAATGATGTATAAATTCATGGTTAATCATGCATATTGGTTAACTGTTAACCTTGTAATAATGTAGTTGTAGATGATAATTTTGTAATCTTTTAAACCCTTTTCTCATGGAGAATTGCATAGTGATGCATATAAAGGGATTTTGGGCCTCATGTGAGGTAGTATTGTTATAATATGTTGGGCTTTTGAGCCCAATAACACAACAAATCATACAAACAAGTCCAAGAGTGTCATCCATCCCCCATTAGATTTGAAGACTATGTTATGGGACAAGGATCCTCTATCTCATAATTTTATTGTCCTAATATCCTTAACCAATCAAATTTTATAAAATTATATTAAAATATTAATTTCTGTTTTATGATTTTTCTTTTTTATTGAATGTGACTTTTTAATTAATTTGGGATACAAAGTAAAACATGAATGAAGACATGTAATCCTATTCCTATGTTATGTAATGAAGTGGTAGAAACAATTTTATTAATGGTAATATTTAATGTTTATATTAATTGGACTTGGTAGTAGTTGGCCCGTAACTCAATATTTCAAATACTATTTTGCCAATATCACTAATGAATCATATTATGCTAACATTAATGTTGCCATAAATAGTTTACTTGGAGTTGATTCAAACACCATCAAGCAAGGCAAAGCTAAGGGTCAGAAATATTGTGTCCAGGCACAAGGGAAATGTGCACATGCCAGGAACCAGGCCAAAAATTGGTGCGCCAAGTTTGGCACATGCTCTATTTCTGATCGAGTCAAGGTACGAGGATGTCCAAGCCAATTTTACACACCCGGTCAGAGCTTGTGCATTATGACCGAGACATATAGTTTGCCTGCCTTAGTCAAGGCCAAGGCCATACAACAGGCCAAACATGATTCCTCGGTCACGACCAAAAATCTGTTGCAAACTAAATTCTCGATCAAGGCCAAATTCACTCCTTCGGTTAGAGTCAGGGTCACGCACCAGACCAAGTTAGATTCCTCGGTCAAGGCCATGTTCCAACTGGGTTTCATGGCTATGCAACATCTCTTGCCAGAGTTGGTTAGCTTACTTGCGATACAAGCAACTCTTTTATTTTTCTGTTTTCTCATAATGTACACGTGCTTTTTGGTTAGTTAATTCGTTATTTTAGTTGTTATTCTCCGTCCTATAAATATGGAGAGTTTGTACTTGCTTTAATCAACCAATTTGATAAAAAAAAGATCTCAAAGTTCATTCTTTATTACTCTTTTTAGTTCACTATTTCTTCTTCTTCTTTAAAGGAAGAATTACCTTTCTTGTTCTTTCTTTTTCATAAGTAACCTAATGTCAATCATTTATATAATATGTTTGATCTTTACAATAAAATATATACTAACAATACTTCTTCCTCTTCCTCTTCATTCTTTAAAAAAAACTAGCCTTGATATAAAAAAAATATCAAGAACCTAGTAGGCTAATACTATAAAACAATCGAGCTCTGAAAGTATTCGAGGTCTATTAATTTTACAATCAATGTCGAAACCATAGTACGCTAAATATAAGACCTCGGTTTAACTTACAATTGATGTCTTATGTCTAGTGGTGTAAGGCTTATTAGATATCAAATGTCCAAAGTTTGATTTTTTGGGAGCGACACTTATCTAGAGAGGTATCCACGAACTCCAAAAGAAATTACTTCATTACAAAAGAATGAGACTAAAAAAAACTCTTTATGGTTCTTTTTTCTCATTCTATGTCTTCACTTTCTCATTCTAGTGTGACTTTGTCTTTGCTTTATTCGTTTCTGTCTCCGCTTTGCACCAATAAGCTTCCTCATTGCTCTGCTATGCACAATGTATCTTATTTACTATGTTTTTATAGGTTGCTGCTATTTGAAGTTGCTTATTTTTGTTAGTGAAAAAAATTGTTGTTAGAAGTTGCTTTTGTCTTTTAGTGGAAAAAATAGTTGTGTGTTATTTGGTTTGTTCGAGAAGATACTGGTGTAGTGTTCATTGGATTTGGAGACTTTGGAATGTTCAAATTTAAGCTACGAAACAATATAGGAATGAAACTTCCAACAACAAATTTATATTTTTAATGAAAATAAATCATATTTTTGCCATTAAAAATAAAGAAAAAATATGTATTTATTTTTTCAGATCTTTGTTCTAATAGATGGTATTTTCTCATCTTTAAGGAACTAATCTCTTCCTTTCAATAGGCTTTTATGCAATATCATACAGGTCGACTAAGTTACATATTAATAATCATAACCCCAAATTTTATTTGAACCAAATCCAATGAGATAGAATGTCTGAATTTTACAAATTCTCATTTTTCTTTGAGTTTTGTGAAAATACTAATAGCTTAATATCTTTAGACATTAGTAATATTAGTATTTTCACAAAATTTGAAAAAAAAAAGATAATAAAACAATATTAAGAACATGTGATCTCGGCCCGTATCTTACATGAACTATCTTCCCTATGAAAGATATTAAAATGAGAGACGGAAGGTAAAAGTGACAATGGTTAGTCATCATGAATGAAAAGCTAAATAACGCGTAGAAGAAACGCGTCATTTTAAACGAATCACGAAATCATAAGTATAATAATAACTATTATAATTGTTCACCTAATATTTATTTTAAACGAATCACGAAAACCGTGGAGTTTAGTTCCAATATTTATTTTTAGCATTCTTCAACTTTTGCAAAATTTTAGACAACGCTGTTACAGTTTTCAATCTAGTAAGTATCATCATCATCCTTAATATTACTTTTATTTGTTTTTTGTTTCCAAATTTTGATAATTGTTTCATGTTTTTTTTTGTTGGAAAATTTCAAAATCTTTGGAACCATGGTCAATTTGGGTTTCCATGTTTTTTGGATTGGATCAATTATGATCTTTGTTTTTTCTTTGATTTTTCATTACCCTTTTGTTTGATCATTCTACAAGAGATATGGGTTTGTTTAAAAATTGAATCTTTTATTTATTTATTTTCTTGATATGCTGTTTAGATTAATGAATTAAGAATTTGTCACAAATAAAAAAAAGTGATTTTGGTGATTAAAAAAGCACTTCTGTTCTGGCACTTATATGCTTATTTGATTCGGATTTTACCAGAAAAAACTGAAATTTAGCTTTTATGAGAAGGCATATTTTTAGCTTCTTCAAATCACCTGTTTTAACTTTTAATCCTAAACAACTATCACCAAAGTTGATGAATATATATATATATACAGGGAATAACTCAAGTGTCTCGGTTCTCATATAAGAACTGCAAGACAATAAATCTGTAAGATATGATCAATTATGATCGATTAAGATTAAAAGTTAGTTATTAATCACATGAAAGTCATATGCATGTATCATACCCCTTTTGCTGTAATGTTGTGGCAGAAAACATAGGTTTCAAACATAGTTGCATAAGTGTACAATTACATTCTGTCTCTCTGTAAACTACATGATCTATTCAAGAACTCGTCTAGGAAATAATACAGCTTGCAAGTTGTTTTCAACTTGTTGGTACCTAAGTTACATGATATAAGGTACGGGTTCGGGTACTGGCTCTCGTACCAGTTCGTCACTTTTTATCTTATTATTATACCACTTTCTTTATGATGAATGGTGGAAATGTTTTGATAACATTGGTATAAGTATGAAAATCTTGAAGAAAATCATTGAGCAGGTTCCATTTATTGATGTTATTTTATTTGGTAACATTTCATAATTTAGATTTTGTTTTTCTTGTATTGATAAATTTTAGATTGAATTAACATGGGAAATGGAAAAGACAAGCATGATGAGTCCAATGAGAGAGGTCTCTTTTCACATATGACTGGCTATGGCTATCCATCAGCACCTCCCTATCCATATCCTCCTCCACCCGGATCATACCCGGCCGCAGGATATCCGCCACCAGGAGGCTACCCTCCAACAGCATATCCACCTCCGGGAGGGTATCCACATGGTGGTTATCCTCCTTCGGGATATCCACATGCAGGAGGGTATCCACATGCTGGTTATCCTCATTCGGGATATCCTCCAGCGGGAGGGTATCCACCATCTGGTTACCCACATTCCGGGTATCATCACCAACCATCTGCATACCCTCCCTCACATGGCTACCCAGGTGCATATCCTTCAGGTACAGTTAACTATCCAAATTTGTTATGGAGAATTAGAGATTATTATATGATTATGTTTGGAATTGAAATATTACTTTCCAATATCCTCTGTTTTGTCCCACTAGATTGAATCAATCCTATTGGGTTCTATCAAAAATTCAATTTCAGAAAAATCATTTAGATCAAGGTTTTTGTTACTATCTTAATGGTTTTTCCTAATACTTTTTTGCTTGATTGTGTAATTATTAGGATAGAGATAGATTATCTCCTATTATTTTGTACTATGTTTTAGGTAAAATATTTTTCCTTATTCTATATAATGTATATCACTGTCATGTTATATTTTTTCAAGTGGTTTTAAACTATAAATCAAGCCTTACAGAGTAAATTATTGCTCATACTTTAGAATAGTTCTAAAATTGAAGAGGGTTATGATTTAATTTCAATGTGCATTGTGGTACTGACTTCTTTGTTATACAGGGCATGGGGTTGGTATGGGAGGAGGATTGTTAGCCGGGGGAGTCGCGGCTGCAGCGGCCGCATATGGGGCTCACCATCTGACACATGGTGGCGGTCATCATTACGGTTACGGACACGGCCATTACTTCGGCCATGGAAAGTTTAAGCATGGTAAATTTGGCAAGCGCTGGAAACATGGTAGGTTTGGACATGGAAAGTTTAAGCATGGTTGGAAATGATGAAGTAGCCAATGTATCAAATACATAATTATATGATTATCTATCATGTGGTGTCCAATTTCTTTGGAACAAATATCGTCACTTCTATAACTTAATTATTGTAGCCACTAAGTTATTGAGTTTAAGCCAGCAACAATGAAACACATAGTCATATAGATGATTCTATCATGTGGATTAACCCTCTCAACAATGATTTCCATATTTATCATCTTTCCCTTGCTTGCTTTGTTTCAATTTGATGTAAAAAAAATGGAGTTCTTCAATTCCTGATATGAAAATAGGAAATAAAATTGAAAATCATTAGGTGTTAGTTTCTCATTAAGATAGGTGTTAGTGTCTCATCTAAGTTTTCAAGAGTCACAATGAGATAATTTGTATATTATGAGAGCCTTCAAACACAGGAGAGTTTTATTGTTATCGGGGCATTGGAAAAGTGAAGAGTAATAAGTGAAACACTACGTCTTGAACCAAAAGATTAATGCATTAGACCAGATATAAACTATTGCACTCCTCCCCTCATATCCAATATGAGACTTTACACTTGAATAAACCTCACATTAGACCAGATTGCAACCAGGAAACCTCTAATCATCGGAGAGTCTCATTATTATCAGGGCATGTGAAAAGTCACAAGTAAAATACCCGACTCCCGAACCTGGATATAAAAAATCCAAAGCCCAATGTAATTGGGCTAAAATATTTTTTTGCATTTTTTACCATAAAATGTAGTGGCGACTCTAAGAAAGTCGTGCGACCGAAAATCAGAGCACGACATATAACTATTAAAGTTCACGTGTTAAAGATTGTAGACATGTATATGTTTGTAATAAAAGTGACTCAAGTAAGAATAACTTTTAATATAAGAAATAAGAATAATTAATATGCATCATTGTATATTATTTGAATTATCAAGATTGAAAGATAAACACACATAACATTTTTAAGTGATCATGTGACTATTAACTGAGGGAGTCATAAGGTGGTCTATTGGTGAAGAGGGGGGACTTAAGGAATGTAGTGCAAGAGGTTGTGAGTTCGAGTCCCGTCAATCCACCATCAACAAAAATGTGAGTTATAAGGTAGTTTGATGGTTAGGGTGAAGGAGGTTGATGATAGAGTCTCACCCACAATAAAATACTAACAATTATCAATAAAAAAATGTGACTATTAACTAACTTTTAATATATATTTTTATCATTAAAGAAATTTATTAATAATGAAATAAAGGAATTAGGAGAACAAGTGGTGTTCATATCCATACAACCTCGAGAATTAACAAAGAATGAGATAGTTTGAAGGATGCCACACCCACTCTATGTAAGACTAAGAGAAATTATGGAAGCGGGCGACTCAAAGAATAAAAAAAATACGGTCCATCATCTCATGCATGTGAAACTGCGACTTCTCAAAGATGATTTTGTTCCTAATATGTCAAAGAGTTCAAATAGTTACAAATCAAAGAGACATCCACATTTGTCTTTCTTGTTCCCCAACCAAATCATACTCTCATGCATTGAGAAGTTAGTCATAACATCATTATGTCTAATGGATGTAAGATCAAATGTAGAATATAGACTTTGCCACACTTTGTAGGATGTTGAGCAAGTAAAAAGCAAGTGGTTTGAAGATTCATCATGTTCCCCACATAGAGTACATTGATGATGGTCATTTTCTCCTAATGCACCTCTCTTATCTAGATTCACTTTTTTGGGGTACTCTATCCAAGGAAAGTTTCCACACTAAACATTTCATTTTTTAGGAGCATTGCTTACTCTTTTAAAGAAATTAAAGTTATTGCTTCCATGTTTATTCTGCAACACTTGATATGCATTTCTGACTGAATAGTAATCCTTTTATTATGAATCTATATCCAACCATCTACATTATCTTGTATAGGAAGAGATACTTGAAGAATTTTTAAGATTTCTTCATATTCCTCTTTCTCTCATTCAAACAAGCTCCTTCTCCATTATAGTTTCCATCTCCAAATCCCATGATTTTATTCCCCAAGGAGTTTATGGTTTCACCTATTTCCAGAGCCACTTGAAATAATACTAAAAAAGAGTTTTTAGGGGTTCTCCCCCACCCATAAACTTGTCAATAACTTAATAGAAATTTCAGAACCTAACTTCCTACAAATACCTGCTAACAACCAATTACAACCCACATTTTTCCTGCATTGACTAAGATTACCTAAATCTCTCCACCAAGATGAACCTCTCTTAAAGCACTCAAATTCAACATCTCTTCCACTCCTTAGAAACTCATCCCCATATCTAGGACTTAAAACTTTAAACCATAGCGAACCTTTCTATCTTAACAATCTCCATTTTCCTAAAAGTGATAAATTGAACAAAAATAAGTTTTTAACCTCCAGCTCACCTTCCCCTTTAGGCCTACACAACTTCTTCCAACTCATCCAATGTATAAATTTTCTATCTTACCCTTTCCCCAAATGAATCTTGGAGCTTTAAATAAAGGAAGGTAATAAATAGGTAGGAAACATGATATTGATTTTAGGAGAGTTACCCTGCCACCAAAGGAGATGAGCTTTTGTTTCCACAAGGAGAGTCTTCTTCTAAAAGTATCAATGATAGGAGACCAACTGGAGAGCCTTTTAGGATTAGCACTGACAAGTAATCCTAGAAATTTGAAGGGGACACTATCAATAACACAATATAATTTATCAACTGCCTGCATGACAAAATAAAATATTGATTCGAGTTAAGGCCAATGAAGCTACTTTTGTGGAAGTTACTTTTCAATCCAAACACTAATTCAAAGAATTTCAAGATGCTTTTAAGCACCAAAACATTACAATTAGAATTCTCACCCAATAAGCAAGGTGTCATCTGGGTACTGAAGGTGGGAGATAACAATCTCGTCCTTCTCAACCTTGTATCCATAGAAAGTGTTCATAGTTAATGCAACTTTCATAATGCCACTAAGACCTTCAACAATAATAAGGAATGTAATGGTGCTATTGGATCGCCTTGCCTCAAGGCTATAGCCATTTTAAACTCTTTAGCAACAAGGGAGATAAGTGTACCAATACCACCTATAATGGATAATATGATCCTATCACTCCAATATTCTTAAGGTAAGCCTAAAATTTTAATCCAACATTAAGAGTGAGTTAGCTTTTGAAGGCTTAGGTTAAAGTATGGAATCCAGAGAGAGATGCAAAAATCCAGATTTTAGGTTCTAGGATCCTAACGCTCACACACTTCTCATATCATCAACATAGGAGAAGGAAAAATCATAGAAACCTCTACCCAAAGCGATAATACTTCATTTCCCGATCACACTCCAAATAGTTGTAAGCTTGGTTTTTAGATCGACAACCTTGATGGGGTTGTCCCCTTTAGAGAGGATGAATATGTCATGTAGGTTATTCTTACATCTTTATAGACTAGTTTGGTAGTCAAGTTCCGGTATTTTTATACCTATAATGCCACCCTTAGTGCCCGAACTACCTCAAGAAAGTCGGTAACAAGAAGAGCAACTCTCAAATTTCCAAGTCAAAAAAAGCATACATTATTTGAAACGATTCCGAGAAATATTCGACTTCAAGCTCATCCAATGAGGAGAAAAATTCAAAGGTATGCCTTATGGCACAAGTGCATGAGAAGTGCACATCTAGTGATGAAGATGATTCTATTGAGGTACATTCCTATACTTCATCATGCTCTAATGACTCTCCTCCATACGATAAATTATTTGCAGCTTATGTCGAAATGCATGAGGAGTTAAAGAAAATTGGTAAAATAAATATAGATAGAAAAATAGTTATCTCCTTGCATGAAAAGAAAATAATTGATATGAAAAAGGAATTAGATGAACTTATACTTGAAAATGAAACTCTTGATCTTATCTAGGTATGGGCCTCATGTGATAGCTCTACTTCTAAATTATGTCAACCCTCTATATGTGATACTTGTGAGAATTTAAATACTAAAAATTCTGTTTTGAAACAAAAACTTCTAAAGCTCACATATAGTCAAGAAAACCTTAACACATTACTTGCTAATACAAGAAACGTTGCGATCTGGAATTGGATATAAACCTGAACCTAAGAAAAGACCATATAGAAATCCAGTAGTTCATATGCATAAGAAGTCAAATAATAACATGCCTACTTGTTTCTATTGTGGTACACATGGTCACACATGCACTACATGCTTTATTAGAAAATTTGGTGTGTCGAGTGGCAAATATGTTTGGGTAAAGAAGGGGCAAGATCCCTTAGTTACTAACAAGAAGGGACCCAAAAGAACTTGGGTACCCAAAAGAGACAAGTAAATTGTGTTTGAAGGTGTGCCAAAGGACATTTGAGCATCAATGGATAAATCAACAAAACATGTTCTAGGCACAAGGTTGATGAGTAGATAAAGGGAAGAACAATGAAAGGGGAGCAACACACTTTAAATGTCAAATATACAACATTGATCATATCATCAAACTTTTCATCAAACAAGTGATAATCTTGACCTATCCCCAAAGGGTAAGTAAGGTAATTATATTAACAAGGTTACAAAATTATTTCTTAGTAAGCTCAAAATTGTGCTTAAAACTGTCAATTTTCTGTCTTTAATCGATTAACCCTCAGTGTAATCGAGTAATCGATTAAATGAGTTCCAGTAGCTAAAGCTTTATGAAATAAATCATCTTAATCGATTAAATTTTGTGATAATCGATTACCTGGGCTCAATTTTTTTTTTGAAATTTAATTCTTGTTGTTTTGTGGCTTACGTCTATTTTTTTGAGTCAAGTACATCTCATGGTTATGGTTGTACCATCTTTTAGTATTTTGTAATTATGTTAAACCTTGCTAATTATGTTAAATAGAATTTGTTTTTGCATGAATCTTGAACATGTCTTAATTATGTATTATAATTGAATGATTGAAATATGCTTTAAAATAAAAATTGCCTAACAAAGTGCTAATAAGTGGTGATAATGGTACCTAACAAGTGGTATACATATATGTTTAATCATTCCATGTCTAAACTGTTTACATAATGGATATGTCATGCAAAATTTGTCTGTACTCAGTTTTAGAGTAAAAAATCAACCTAAAAATACTTTTGAAGATAATCATTTTAAAAAAATAGGATATGAATAAAGTGTTTTTTAGCATCACATTTTAAAAAAATTAAAAATCATTATTTTTTTTGAAAAAGTGTTTTTCTATAGATTTGTTTTCTCTAAAAAGTGCTTTTTTGAAATTTAGAAAAAATGTTTTTACAATATTCTACAAACAAGTAACGTTTAAGGTTGTACATGTAATCATTGCTTACCTAAGGGGGAGAGGAAAGCGCTTCAAATTATGTAAATGTACAACATCATCAAGCTAATTCATCAAATGTTTCGTATTATTTGATGTGGTGTTTGTCATCATCAAAAATGGGGAGATTGAGAGTGCAAAATGTCAATGATTGCACTAGCAATGTTTTGCCTATGTTTTTATGAAGACAATGTTTTATTAAAGCTTGAAGATGGAACAACAATCAACATGCCGAAAGCTCAAGTGGTGTCTTATTAGACTTAGGTTATAATTCTTTATTATCTTTTTAGAAGTCTAAGTTGT
Organism: Lupinus angustifolius; assembly: GCF_001865875.1. Classification (NCBI taxonomy): domain Eukaryota; kingdom Viridiplantae; phylum Streptophyta; class Magnoliopsida; order Fabales; family Fabaceae; genus Lupinus; species Lupinus angustifolius. Next base: position 35,704,331 of record NC_032009.1, on the reverse strand, counting down.
TTGCCATAGATATTGAGTCTAGGTTAGGTAAACCTAGGTGTGAGTCTCACAAGACCTAATAAAGTAATTAATCCACTATAATGAGACATCATCTAGAAATATATGATAATTAGGTTCATGCATTTGAATACATTGATTTTGTGCATTAAAGGTATTATATTTTGGAAATCATGTATTGCATGAGCATATAACATATAAGTAGTTTACTATTTAATCATGTATTAAAAATACACTGGTTAATCGATTAACCTCATGGCTTAATCGATTAACGTGAGTGTTTTCTACTGTTTCAACTACATAACTGAAAAAACCGTTTTTAGAGGCAAAATCTGTTTTGTATAAATGCTGGGTAATTGCAGAAATACTGGCTAATTGTAAAAACGGCTAAGAATGAAAAATACAGAAGAAAAGACAATTAATCATCATTGTTAGAAACTATTAGAGAGTGTTGCATTAGAAGAAAGATTAGATCATGCTAAGGCTTTAAGATTAGAATTCTTTGAAAAGCTTTCTTGCATCATTCTTGTGTTTCTTGAAAGAAAAAAGATAGTTCTTTATGATTGCATATTTTCAGAAACCTCATGCATGAACATTCATATTAGACTAGGACGTCTTGTGAGTTCTTGCTTAGGTTTTAGGCTTTGATCTTTATTGTAATATCCGAGTATTAAGTACTCATTAATAACTCAAAGCATTGCTATTCAAGGATTGGGAAAATCCTAGCTACGGTTAGATAAGGTGTTCTTCACACAAAGACTTGGAGGTCTTGGGATAAAGAACGATACCTTAGCTGGGGTCGAATCGCGCAAGAAAGGTTTTCTTGGGAGACGGTTTTGGGAAAGGTCAAACCAAGAGTGACGAAGTTCTTTGGGTTCCAAGAAAGGAGCGTTTGAGTCTTGTATTTGGAAGCGTGTATGTAACATACATTGTATTCTATAGTGAAGAAGGGAAATCTCCTAGATCAGAGGGGAAGACTAGATGTAGTTTTGCAGTGGACAACAAAATGAACAAGGATAAAATCCATGCGTAATCTTTTCTATCCTGTTCTCTTTTATATTTCAAGATGTTTTAATGCGAGTTTGGAGCTAATATTTTGCATCCTTGTTCCTTGTTATGTTCTTGTTAATCTTGCATAAAAGTATCTGTTGTATATCTGTTTGTGTGTTAGTTAATAACTGTGCAAGTTGTTGGTCTGATCATTCTGGTTTTGTTACTGGTTAATCGATTATGAACAGTGATTAATCGATTAAATGGGCATTTTTCAGCAAGTGTATAAAAACCCAAAAAATGGAACTTGAGCTCCGTCACACCTATTCAACCCCCTTTCTAGGTGTATTCTGCCACTAATACCTAACACTTATACCTTACTATATCCTTGTTAATCTTGCATAAAAATATATGTTGTATATCAGCTTGTGTATTGGTTAATAACTGTGCAAGTTGTTGTTCTGATCATTATGTTTCTGTTTTGATTTAATCGATTAAGCCCAGTGGTTAATCGATTAACTGGACATTTTTTAGCAAGTGTGTAAAAACCAATAAAGTGGAACTTGAGCTCCGCCACACCTATTCAACTCTCTTCTAGGTGTATTGTGCCACTGGTACTTAACATTTGCGATAATGCATGTATATGTGGTGGATTTGTTTTATAGTCCAATTAATTAAATTTTGATAGGTATAGATAATTTTACATTTATTTTAAAACATATTGAGAATTTAATAAGTTTATATAGTATTGACAATTTGGACTTTCATTAAAAGAGGTGGAACTTAATATTGGAAAATTCTCTCATGGATTATTTAAATAAAAAAACAAGCAATAATAGATTAATAATTATATATAACAAAGTATATATATATTTCATTTTTTTTTTGGGTATCATATTTCTTGGGAGGAAAAATTCATTAATAATATATCAAATTATATTGACTTTATATTATTTATAATTTATATAAAATATAAATTATGTCAATACATCTTTTATATTTAAACATCAATAGATATATAATCGTATAGCTTCCATTTCATATATTTTAAATGTAAATAATATATATATATATATATATAAATTTCAGACAATATTTAATTTTATATAATTTCATATTCAATGAATTTAACAGGGAGTAAAAAAATCTCTTGATGTTTTTAAGAACTTACCTTAATATTTAAATGTTATAAATATTTACCGTATAAAACTTAAATAAAAGGTTTAAATTTAATGTTTTTACTAAGAGCTGGCCAACAACTAAAGACTAATTTAATTAAAAAATATAAACACCAACAAAAGTAATGTTTATTAATAAAATAATATTATATTTCTTTCTATTTAAGAGCCCATAGAAGAAAATCGATCATTTTATATATTATATATATTAGTATGGCGATAGGTATTTCGCGTCGTGTGCAATTTATTTATATTTTTTTTCTTTATTTTAATTGTCAAATTAAGGTCAGATGATTGTAAATATATTGACAGTATAATTATATAATTTTTTTAGGAATTAAAAAGTGACAAGAGCAAAATAGAAAAACAAAAATTATACCATGTGGTTTTTGCACCATATTTTTCCTTAATATATAGTATAAATTTTGATGAATTAGAATATTTTTTATATTGAATCAATTTTATACTATAGTTTTTATTGTGGGAACTTTATTTATATTTTCGTCTTTATTTTAATGGTCAAATTAAGGAGAGAGGATTGTTAATATATTTATGGTATAATTATATGATTTTTGTATAAATTAAAAATTACCAAAAATTATATCATGATAGTAATTACACCATGTTTTCCATTTATATGTAGTATAGAAATATATGTATATAGTACAGATAAACATAAATAAATAAATAAACTAGTTGTCTTTTTATTTTTATATATATATATATATATGTGGATTTAGTATGTATACATTTATAATGTAATGGTTTTTTATATTGTCAGTATTATTTACCATTGATTTGTTAACTACTATTGACTTTCAAACAAAAGTAATAGAAATCAACGATGGATAATAAGCGGATAGTGTAAATTTTTTTACATTGTTAATGTTTACGTTTCATTCATTTTATTTATGTCCTATGCATTTGACAATTAACTAAAGTATTATTTTATTCAATATGTAATGTGTATTATATCTTATATTTTTTAAAGTATAAAGAAGTCAATATTCATTAGTTTAGAAATATTTAAATATGACATACTATTAAAATTTATTTTTCTAACATTTTCCAAATAGACAAGCAGTTAGTTGGGTTTGTAAGATTTTGTCAAATCTTTAAGAATCATCCAATGCTAAAGGCTAATGAATCAATCTCTCCTAACAATACTTAGGAAAAATGATAGTACACATTATAAAGAATTTATGCCTTATCTATTGGGTAAAGATATATATTGATTAATATGAAGGTGGCATAGATCTGATTAAATTGACAATACATGCACCATATATACCTGCACAATCATAAATGAAAAATCAAATTGTTATATTTCTATTTTATTATGATTATTTTTTTGGAAATTTTCTCTTTCCTTTTTATAGGAACTTTTCTTTTTATAATTGATAAAAATTAATTAATATGCTTAGTTATAAGGAATGACGTTCAATACTTAATTATCATTTCCTTTATTATATTTTTACATCCTTTTGACTTTAAAAAAATATATCTTAATACAAATTCTCCTATACTATAAGAAACATAACAATATGTCACAAAATAATATTTTATATATTAACTAAATCAACATCATGTTAGTATTTTTTCATTTGATATATTAATTGACCTGGATACTTTTTAATACACATTTTTTTTTAAATTACGGAAATCCTCAAGTGAGAGAATTGATTATTATTTATAAAAAAATTCTTTCTATCTAGTATTTAAAGCTTATGCATTTCAAGGGATAATCAATAAAAATTTAAGAAGGTATTAATATGTCAATTAGTGGGTTGTGTATTTTTAATATAACTAAATTATAAAAAAGAAGTTACAATAGCCATATTTTAAGTAAGTAAAATATACTATTATTAATTTATTGGTATAAACGCACAAATATTTATTATTATTAATTATTTTTTTATTATGGGTGTCAAATTTTAAATATGGAAAATTATTAATATTATAAAATCTGTTTGATACTAATATAATTATTGAGATTCTATATTCATAATTATTAAAATATTATTATTTCAAAACACAATAAATATCCTAATAAGATCAACATGAAGACCAGCGGCAGATCATGAGTGGGGTAGGTGGATGGAGTTGTTCCCCTGAATTTTATTTTTAAATTTATTAAGATAGTTTTTACCTTTTTTACTTATAGAAATATATTATTTGCATCACAAAGTGTATCGCTCTAAATATCATTTATTGTAGTTGGTCAATAAAATAGTTAATTATTTTATATAAGAGAGACACATTTTTTTTGGAATAACATTTATTTTACATACACTCAAATGATGTCTTTATGGAGATACTGGTTTGAGATCACATATTTATTTAATTTGTAGTTTGATAAATATATGTAGTATAACTTGTATGATCCTTTTAAAAATTATTCATAATAGATCACGTTCTCTTACACGTATACATGTTGGTGTTGCTTATATATAATAGTATGATTCATTTAAGTTATAATGATTTTATATTTGATAAAAGATATTATCTATGTATTAATAATGAATACTCTAGGATACTTATAAGTCATTTAATATTGTTAAAATATATATTTTTGTTCAAAATTTATATCCTACTGAGCAACAAAAAATTAGTTTGGTATGTCAATGTCAACATTTTGTTATTGGTATCGTTAGCCATTCAAGTTTGAAAAATTCTCAACCTATGTCGTTAGTCATATCTTACTTTATTAAGTTATTCATCTTATCTTAGCTATTCTGGTTCAGGTACTATATAAATATCATTTTAGGAATGAAGACAACCATACAAAATTACATAATATGATAGATGATGAATTTCTTGAAGTTCACATAGTGATTTATATTGAAAATGAAATAGTTGAAAAACTTATTCATGATCCAATCATGCACGTTTCTTTATATTTTTCGTTTCACAATTAATTTTAATTATAAATTATAATTAAACATTATTGATCCTCTTAAAAATTTATATCAATATCTGCCACCAATGACTAGATAATTGAATTTCGTAAATATGATGTCATGTGTTCGGTTCTTTTGGTATGTACTAAAAAATTTGTTGATAGAGATAAATCCTACTTTCGTTATCGATATGTCCGTAAAGGGTTAATCTTCCTTTGGGAACCTTTAATAAAATATAAAAGGTTATAAATGATTCATACTTTATTATATTGTCTTTTAAAGGGATATCCATGACATAGAGATGAGACTTGTAATTTTTGAGAGACTATATATTTCTATTACGCAAAAAAAAAAAATTGGATTAAATGTTTCCCATTTTTTTGTTATGTATTGCTCTTAGATGATTAGCAATTTTATAATTCTAAAAATATTTCTCTAGTTTTTTACAACTAATTTTATTTAAAAACTATCAAAATATGTTTTTATTATTCAATTCCAACTAATCTATATTATTTTACATGATATATTTTTATACTAATTTTATGATTTTGTCCACTTAAAATTTTTACACTCAACAAATTTCATATCCCCTACCATTTAAAATTTAAAATTTAAATTTATGACAAATATTTAGGTACACATTTTTATTAATATAATGATACATAATTGACAATGTTCATTACAATTAGATCCTAATTTTCAGGCCAATATAATACTTACATGGTTAGTAAATAGTCAAATTTCATAAACATAATATTAATTGTTCGAGTTAAACTTGACTGATTTAAGTATTAAACTAGTGACTCACCTGGTTAGACCAGTCGAGTTATTCAATTTATTTATCTTTGCAAAAAAAACCAAAATAATATTATTTTGAGAAAAAACAATCTCATTCTTTCAACTTATTTGTATTTATATTTATTGTTTGTTAGTAAATATTATAATAGAATCTTGTTAGGGTAATTATGTTTAAACTTATTTTTTTCACTTTTGTTGTGACTAAAGCATAAAACTTATGTTATTTGATGATATTTTCAACTTATTGACATTTTAATTTAAGAAAACATTGTTTGTTAGTTTTTTAATTAAATACTTGAGTGATGATAATATATCTCAATTTGAAGTATATTATTAAATAATATTAATTATTATTATGAATTTAAAAATATATATTATATCACTCTATCCAACCAATAATTTACTGGTCCAACTAATGATTCATTGACTCAGTGTGTGGATGACACGTCAAGTTTGAATCTTTATCCGATAAACAATTGGAAAAATGGTGAGATTGGAGGAAAAAATCCTTAAAAATTGAGGAATATAAAAATTCTATAAAAGGTGGTAGAAATAAATATAAATATATACTTTTTTGATGATTACCATCTCAATGAAGTGTACATATTAGTTTGTAGTTGTTGTTCCTCATACAAAAGTTCTTATTTTTCATCTCACTCTTTCTTTCTTCAATCCCAAAAGCTAAAATTTCATTTTTGTTGTTATAACACTACAACGAAAGGTGGTCAGAAAATAAAGACAACTTCCCAAACATCAAATGATGTTGTTGGTAATACAATGATTCATGAAACAATAAAAGATGATATTGCTGAAAACGAGGATACACAATTAGAGAAAAAAGAAATGGATGAAACTCATTTAGAGAATTCAGAAGAAGTGGATTCTCAAAAAGAAAAACAAGAAGACTTGGAGAGGAAGATGAGGATGTAGTGGCTAGATGTGGTAGTTATATGCCATAAGAGGTGTAAGAAGGTAAATCATTAGTTCCTTATTTGTTTTTCTCAATAAATTTCTCCAATTGTGATATCATATTTGATATGTTCATAAATTTGAGATATATATTTTTGTATATTATTGAATTATTTTTTATTTTTTTTCAAATCATATCCTTGTTATGTATATGCATCTACGCTATCTCTTTTCTTTAGCTGAAGCTAGAACACTTGATTATAATATGCAGATGATGGTGTTAGCATATGGATTAATAGAAGCAGGAAAAGAATTTGAAGCTGAGCCACAACCACAACATGCTCCACATGTCCAAGTTTTAGATAATGAAGAAGATTATGTTACACAACCAGAAAATATACAACATGCAGTTGATGAACATGTTCAACCTCACACAGATTCATCTCAAGTGGAGTTGATTCGTCAATCCTTAACTCATATGGTTCATAATCATCATTAGTTTAGAGACTAAATGCATCAAGATCAGAAGATTAATTACCCATTAAATTATAATATTGGGCATCGTTAATAAACATTCGTACTATTGTAGTTCTGGTACTTTAATGAATGATTTATATTGTTTCAATCTTGATTTTAAATATAAGGAATTTTTATTTAATATTGTTGAACATGATGTTGGTAGTCAGCTTAAAGATTTTGATAAGAATTTTGTTTACTTGTGGAATCAAAGATTAGACCATATATCCAAAGAAAGGATAATGAGGTTAACGAAAATGAAATTTTACCTCTTTTGGATTTTGGCGATTGGGATATTTGTTTAGATTGTATTAAAGGAAAACAAACTAAAAACATAGTAGAGAATTTAACCACAAGAAGTAGCAAACTTCTTGAATTGATACACACAAATATTTGTGATCCTTTTGATGTTCCATCTTGGGGTGGTGAAAAATATTTTATCACTCTTATATACGATTGCTCAAGTTTTTATTACCTATATTTGTTATATGAAAAATATCAATCACTGAATGTCCTAAAGGTATTCATTGATGAGGTTGAAAGGTAACTTGAAAAGAAGTTTAAGGTTGTCAGGTCTGATAGAGGTGGTGAATATTATGGAAAACATAATGAGAATAGACAATATCCAGGACCATTTGAAAAGATTCTCGAAAGTCGAGGCATGTGTGCTCAATATACTATGTCTTACACACTACAACAAAATAGTGTGGCTGAAAGGCGAAATCGTACACTAATGGAAATGGTTAGGTCAATGTTGATTCATTGTGATGTACCTTTATCGTTGTGGATGTATGCATTGAGGACCATTGTGTATCTGCTAAATAAGCTTCACAATAAGGCAATTCCTAAAACTCCCTGTGAGTTATGGACTGGCAGGAAACCTAGTTTGAGATATCTCCATGTTTGGGGTTGTCCAACAAAAGTAAAAGTGTACAACCCATATGAAAAGAAGCTTGATGCAAGAACCATTAATGGTTTCTTTATCAGCTACCCGGAAAAATCAAAATGGTATAAATTTTATTGTCCTAACCATAGTACGAGAATAGTTGAGTCTGGAATTGCTAGGTTCATTGAGAATGGTCAAATCAGTGGGAGTGATAAATCACAAATGGTGGATTATGGAGAATTCTGATAAATTTTCCTCACTCGAAGATGTCTCTTTAGGTTGTTGTTCCTCTAGTTATATTACCGTCAAATAACACACAAAGACAACAAGATAATATCCAAAACCTAGAGGATGAACAAATAGTTAATGAGCCAATTAATGAAGTCATTAATGATCAACTGATGGAAGAACCGCAAGAAATGACATTTAAAAGGTCTAAAATGCAAAGAAGATCAGTTATTTCTAATGATTATATTGTATATTCACTTGAGCGTGAATGTGACTTGAGCATTGATAAGGATCTAGTCTCGTTCATACAAGCTATGAAAAGTGACAATTTTGAAAAGTGGTTCAGTGCTATGAAAGAGTAGTTGAAATCAATGAACAGTTATAAAGTTTGGGATCTAGTTGAGTTGTGTATTGGTTCAAAATGAGTTGGCTGTAAATGGGTCTTTAAGACCAAACATGACTCAAAAGGTAACATTGAAAGATATAAGATTCGACTTCTCGCCAAAGATTTCACTAAAAAAGAGGACATTGATTATAGAGAAACTTTCTCTCCAGCATCTAAGAAAGATTCTTTAAGACTTGTTATGACTTTGATGGCTCATAATGACTTAGAGCTCCATCAAATGGACGTAAAACCGCTTTTCTGAATCGTGACTTAAATGAGAAAGTTTATATGAACCAATCCAAAGCGTTCGTGACCACAGGAAAGAAAAATCTAGTGTGTAAATTAAATAAGTCAATATACGGAATGAAACAAGCTTCCAAATAATGGTATATAAAGTTCAATGATACCATTATGTCATATGAGTTTGTGGAAAACAATGTTGACCGATGTATCTACATGAAAGTTAATGAGAGCAAGTTTATAATGTTAGTCTTATATGTTGATGACATTATGGAATATTAAGGGTATCAATCAGGGGTTTCACTTGTGTACTTGTACTGTTATAGTGGATGATTTAAATTGGGGACTTTATTATGTAATGCAGACGCAATATTGCAGTTGTGATGCTTGTCTCAACCGCATCATACTAATCACAATGATGCAGTTGTATTGGACCACAGTGCAACTGCATCGGGCCGCATTTGAATAACATTAGGCCACATCGAGCTGCATCAGATTGCATTTGAATTCAAAATTATTTTTTAATCATAAAATAATTCACACTATAACAACTGTAATTGTAGTACCATAATCATAATTTTAACCACAATTTAAAACACTCCTTATAGTAATAAGGAGAAAGTGCTTGGAATTCATGGTTAGAACTACAATGGTCACATTCAAAATTGAAGCCTTTATAAATTGCATTGCCACACTGTGATTAATATGAGAGAACTAGCACAGACACTTCAAAAAGGGAAGAGTAACAAGACTTGATAAACCTTGCTGATACACACCAATGAAAGTTCTATAAGTTATGTTATTATTTTAGACCCAACACTTTCATATTAAAAGGAAAAAATAAAATGTTTAAGTTACAAAGCGATCATTATAGAAGTTTAAGTTACATTACAAAGCAATCGATACGATTCACATTATAAATTGTGCTTAATAGAAGTGATCTTGTGCCAATTTGTTCTTTCAAGTACTTCTGCAATCAACTAGATCACATTATTACTATGGCAGATGAGAAAACCAAATCAATTATGAAGATGAAGGAAATTTTTTTTTTTTGCCCTATTGACAAAAAAACATATACAAAACCATAGTATTATGCTAACTTGTTGTAATAATTTGTTCATTACCATGTTTTTTTCATTCCCTTATTTGGCTGTAATTGATGATAGAATTGCTAAGTTCACTATAATAGATTTCCTAATAGATCTAGCCGTTTGTGTGGTTGAAGATCGTGTGGGAATAGAGTATTTGAACCTATGTAGCTAATACTCAAAATTAAGAAGCAACCCTTAATATATATACTCACAGACAACCCTTTCTCTTGCATTCCTTCTTTGTTTTCTTCCCTTTTTCTCCTCTTCACATCAAATGTAACCCTTATGTTTTCCCCTCTCATTGCTGTTCTTTCTATGAGGTCACCTAATGTTTAAGATTGGTTTGGTGTTTTGGTTTTTTAATTTGAGGGTTTTGGAACTCTAACTTACATCTTTGTTCTCCATGTGACTTCTTGCTTTGATTTTAAATTTTAATTATTAGAATGTTGGAGTCAAAAAGAAATTACAAAAAATGGCTGAATAGAAAAAGGAGAAAATGGTGCAATATTATGTATTGTCAATGTAAAGATTTATATATTGTTGATATATCATTTACCATTTATTTGTATCATTTTAGTAAGAGTTAATAATTATTAAATATGAATGAGTAATGATAATGTATAAAACTCTTACACCACATTAATAAAAAATTTTTTATCAAAAGGTGGATGGTGGTCTCTGGGCAAAAAATATTTTTTTGTTTGTTTAATTTAGCTCTTTTAGGTAAATAGAGATGGAGAATATTCATGGAGAGTGACTCCCTTTGGGTTAAAGTTTTACAATCTAGATATAGGATTGGATTCTCTCGGGATGGTGGGACTAGTGAACATGAGTGTTTTAGGAGGAGCTCGACTTGGTGGAGAGATTTTGGTAATCTTAGTAACATAAAAGAAGGAGTCGGGAGTGAGTGGTTGGTTGAAGGTTCTCATAGGAGTTTAGGTTCCGGAAGAGATGTTAGGTTCTAGTTAGACTTATGGGCGGGGAGGAACTTCTTAAAAACTTATTTCTTAGATTGTTTCAAGTGACTCTTGATAAAGATGTCTCAGTCGGAGCATTAGGGGAATGGAACATTGGTTTATGATCTTGAAAGATCACATGAAGGCATAGCTTGTTCGTTTGGGAACAAGTGCAGGAAGAAGAACTCATAACACTACAGGGGAATTCGGTACCAGATGAAGTTGCAACGGATGATTGGAGTTGGATTCATGACAAATGAGGATAATACTTGGTTCGAAGTGCATATAACGTGCTTTCTCATGAAGTTAGAAGAGGTGACAATCTAGAATTCAAAAAGTTGTGACAATGTAATGTACCACCGAAGATGAATTGTTTAGTAGTATGGAAAATCTTCTTGGGTGCAGTCCCGACAAGTTTATGTCTTGCTCAAAGAGAAGTCATAGGTGCACATGTAGAGCCTTGTTGTGCTCTATGTGGGGAGGATGAGGAAGCAATAAATCACCTATTTTTCCTTTCTCCAAAGTCTTATAACGTTTGACAATATCTCTATTCTCGGTTTGGTCTTACCTCAATGAAACATAATGATGCTAAGACAAACTTTTCTACTCATCTGAATTTGCTATGTTTGACGAACAAGAATAAACATTGGTAGTTGTCTTTTTGGTTCATCACTATTTGGAATATTTGGTATATGAGGAATAAGATTATTTTCGAAAAATCGTCATACCATGTTAATAAGGTGATGAAACTTATCTTTTTACATTCTTGGAACATATTTAGAGCTCGTTGTAATAATTTCAACTTCTCTTTTCTAGAATGGACATTAAACCCATCTAAATGCCTTTTTATGGTTAATTTTGTGGTTGTGAATAAGAGTATTACTTGTTCTCCTTTTTTATTTTTTTGTTCTTTTAATAAATTTCATTGATGATAAAAAAAAGGTCCACCAACCCTAACTACTTAGAATTACCAAATTACCCATACTGTTTGTATATAATAGGGTTTTACCTCTCACTATCACATGTATCAATTCTTATTTCTCCCTTCTCCTCTCTAATCAATGTAGGGTTCTTCCCTAACTACCCAAGGGAGCAAGAGACATGATTGTCCCTTCTCCTTTCCACTTCAAATCTCAGGTAATCATTTTCTTTCCTCTCTATAGTATCCTCTAAGTTTTTTGTTTATGATTTCAATTAATAATAGAAGAGACGAGACATAGAAATTGTATGAATTGTATTTTCTTTAATTTTGGGATTTGAAGTAAATGTACAAGGGTTATGTTAGACTTTTGGATTTCTGATTTGGGTATTAATGTTTCTCTATTTAATGTTTATGTTATATAGTGATTGTGGAGGAGGTGCAAATGAAACTTTTCTTGTTGATTTTCTTGTGGGTGATGCGTTTTTTGCAACAACTTCAGCTAATATATTTTCACCAAGGTGAGTGCTTCTTACTTTGATTTTAATTTTAATCACGTAGAATGTTAAATCAAAAAGGAATTGTTATGCAAAAATGATTCATTAACAAAAAGAAGTTGTTCTCAATCATTAGTCTCAACTCCATTGTTTTTGTTTTTATTTTCTCTCATCAACTAAGGTTCAATTCATATCGTAAAATGTGATAGAGCTTAGGTTGTGCTATGTGTTGATTAAAGTGGCATGGTTACTAGTCTTAGATGAGTGCTTATTCACTCATCAAATATGACCTAGACCATGTTTTCTTCATCAATTACATAGGGAGGCCATGGCTTCTCTAATATAATATTTGATTATAAAAAAAAATAAGTAGTATTTTCTTATATTTTCTCAGAAAAAACCATGTAAGGTTTTTTAGGGTTAACAATTTTTGTCTCAATGTTAGAACTTTCATTATAAATAATGATTTTTTAAGTAATAATATAAATTAAAAAATGTAATAAAATGAGAAAGAATCATTGTAGAGGAATGGTAAAATCTTATCAAAATAATAATTAGATGTGTGCTTTATGACAAGACCTTACAATAAAAAAGTGATTATAACAAAATTAATTGATAATAAAATTTACTAATAAAAAAATTAATTGATTACAATAATCGAACTCTTTTACTGATAATAAAATTTCAACACAAGCACTGGATCAAAATCTAGGTTTTTAATGACCATAAATAATAAAAATAAAGTTTTCATGATTAATTGACTTGCCTAGATTTGTGTAGTTTCTGTATTCGGATTACCTTTTAAAAAACGAATTCTAAAAGGATATAAAAGATAAATATGCTTGAATGATTTTTTATTTGAAATGATTCACTAACAAAATGATTCATTAATAAAATGAAGGTTGCAAAATGACATTTGTATTAATTATAATCACCAAAACATTAGTCTAGTGAAGTAACACTTCATTGGATCCCTAGAATCATATTAAGGCAAAGGTTAAATATTTAATCCTTAGGAACAATACTTGTTAGGAGGCTGTCACACATCTCAAAAAAAATCAGTTCCATATATATAAGATGATGGAATACGGACCTTATACCAAAAAAAGTTGTACTAATTAAAAAATATTATTAACTGCATAAAACTTTCAATTATTTGTTGGCCTGTTTCAACAATAGGCAGATTTCTATTTCTATTTTAAAACATATTCACATTTCCCATAAAATATTTGAAATTGTTTTTTGAAGTAATTCTATTTTTTTCTTGAAAGTGAAACTAACATTTAGTGAGAAACATAATCCAAGTCAATGATACTCTAGAAGTAAAATTTCATTTTTCCTAAAAAGGCTTAGCCAATTCGTAATTAAATATTAATAACATTTAAAAATAGTAAAATAAAGGAAATGATAATTAGGTTTTATTGAACTGTATACCGATTAAATTAAGAATACTAAATAATTTTTATTAATTACTATATAATTAAATTAAAATAAAAAGAGTAACTTGATTTTTCATTGCGACAGTGCATGTATATGTGGTGGAGAGTCAAACTAATTAATTTTTGATAGGTATAGATAATTTTACATTTATTTTAAAACATAGATAGAAATTAATGCAATTTTATATAGTATTAAGAATTTGGAATTTCATTAAAAGAGGTAGAATTTAATATTGGAAAATTCTCTCCTACATATACATATGATTCAAAATAATTAAGGATAGTAAATGAATGAATTTGGATTTGGATGTTAATGTATGAAAGAAAAGCTATTCATCAATCCATATTTAAACTATATTTTACGTTTTCCAATTTATTTATATACAAACTTAATCAATGAATTATAATTCATCTATAACTCAATTTTTATGAATTTGGATGGATAAATATCCAATTCATTTGATTGTTTTTATTAGAATTAAAAACACTACTAAAGAAAATTATTATTATTAAAATAATTATATAAATAGAATATTTTTTAAATCACCGTTTAAAAAAATATTTTTAAAATAGTTTAAAAAACCCTCTTAAAAATATATTTTTTTTATAAAAAAGCGGTTTCTTTGAACTTTTTTGAAAAAATTTCAATATTCTCAAAGCATATGACGGTTTAAGGTTTTGTGTTTAATTTTTAAAAATACTTATAGAGTGCAATATCCATGATTGTTCAGAGTAAAAATTTATACATTATCACTACACATCTATCATTTATCTGTAATATATTATTTTATTTGAAAAGTCAATGATGATTAAATATAAATGGTGGATGATGTACTCACAATGTATAAAAATAATTAGTGCATACCTTTTTTGTCATCCTTATACATGTTATGTATTTTTAATATTAAGTACCTACACATGACCAAAATTAATCTCTTTTCAAATGTATGCAAATTACAGTATATGAGTTTTATATGTTTTCATTATATCATTCATAATTCATATTTAATCATCATTGACTCTTTAAAAAAGTAATCTAAATGAAGGATGAATACTATAGCGACTGAGTTGAAATCTTTACATTGACACTACATAGATATTAACTCTATTGTTATATATATTAAGTATTAAGTATTAATTGATGTACCAATAAAATATTGGTTTAGTGATGTAAGATTATGCTAGATTCTAAGAAAGACCAAATTGTCAAGATTTCGATTCCTGTGAGCGATACTTATTAGGAATTAGTCACATACCCAAAAAATATTAATTTCTTAGCGCAAAGAGATTAGTTTCTTACTCCTTATAGTGCCAAAAAAATAATGTCAAATTTCAAAATGAGAAAACAAATAATGATAATTGTAGTCACTAATAAATATATATATAGATATAAATTTCTAGGTATGATATTTACTGGGAGGAGAAATTCATCATTAATACTAAATTAAATAACACTGACTTTTACATTATTAATAATTTTTATAAAATATAAATTATGGCGATACATATATTAATTAATAATTTTATATCATCTAAATAACATTCCCATAATTTGAAAATATTTAAACATCAACAGATATATAATCGTATAGCTTCCATTTCATATATTTCAAAAGTAAATATTATATTTATATATAAATAAATTACTAGATAATACTAAATTTTATGAATTTTGATATTCAATGGATTAATCTCTTGATGTTTTTAAGAATTTACCTTAAATATCATATATCATATATGATTAAATGTTATCAATATTTATTGTAAAAATAAAAAAAGTTTAGATTTAATGTTTTTACTAAGGGCTTCTGGCCAACAACTAAAGAATAATTTCATTCAAAATATAGATCACGGAAAGTCGTTTTATCTTTATCAATAAAATAATGTTACAAATTTTTCATTTGAGACCCTATTAAAGAAAATCGTCTCACTTTATATATTTTATATTAAACTGAAATAAATTAGTTGTCTTATTAAATGAGACAACCAATCTTTTACCTTTATTAAGATGACTAATTTATTTCTGTTTATATATATAACATATAAAGTGATATTTTTTCTCCATGGGACATAAATGAAAATAAATATAATATTATTTTATTGTATATATATATATTTATTGTATCATCTCATTCATTTTATGTTTCTCCTATGCATTTAACATTTAACTCAAGTAATATTTTATTCAATATGTAATGTGCATTATACCTTATATTTTTAAAGGATAAAAAAGTCATTATTCATTAGTTTTGAAATATTTAAATATGGCATATTATTAAAATATATTTTTTAAAATTTTTCCAAATAGACAAGAAGTTAGTTGGGTTTGTAAGATTTTGTCAAATCTTTTAAGTATCAGCTAATGTTTCAATCTCTTCTAACAATGCTTACAAAAAATGATAGTACACATTCTATAAAGAATTTACGCATTGCCTATTAGGTGAAGAGATATATTGATTAATACGAAGGTGGCATATACATGATTAAATTTACAATACATATGCAAGTAAATGTAAATTATCTTTAACTTAGACAACTAATTTAATTTGTCCCTCACACAAATGCACCATATATACATGCACAATCATAAGTGTAAAATCAAATTGCTATATTTCTATTTTATTTGAATTTGATTATTATTATTATTTTGGAAATTTTCTCTTTCCTTTTTACAGAAAGTTTTCTTTTAACTTAATTGTATAATAATTAGTAGAAATTAATTAATATGCTTAGTTATAAGGAATGTAGTTCAATACATAATTATCATTTCCTTTATTTTGTTTTGACATCCTTTTCGATTTTCTCAAGAAAAATAATATATCAGAAAACAAATTATTCTACGCTATAAGAAAGGTAACATATATTACAAAATAATAATTTGTATATTAATAATTGAATACGACATGTGCCATTTTCTTATGATATTGGAAAATATATCGTTATTCGGAGAAAAATTAATTAACATCATATCACTCTTTTTTCATTTAAATTACGAATATCCTCAACTGAGAAATATGATTATTATTTATGACAACACTCTTTCTATCAAGTATTTAACGCTGATGCATTCTAAGGGACTATTGTAAATTGTTGGATTGTCTTATGGATAATTCCTAATCTATTTTCCCCCTTTCTCTTTTCTTTTTCTTCTCTTGTGTTATTTGTAATCTTCTAGTACTTTTGATAATTTATTAATAAAATTTCTCTCAAAAAGGAAAGTCAACAATCATTTATGAAGGTATTATTATGTAAATTAGCGGGTTGTGTATTTTTATTATAATTAAATTATAAAAAAGAATTACCAAAGTTATATTTTAAGTAAGTGAAATATACAATCATTAATTTATTGGTTTAAATGAACAAATATTTACTACTATTAATTATTTTTTATTATAAGTGTCGACCTTTAAATATGGGATGAAGTGCAAGAGATTATGGGTTAGAGTCTCACCTCTAACAAAAGAATCATAAGGCGATTTGATGATTAAGGAGAAGAAGTGGAGTGAAGAAAGTTGAAGGTTTGAGTCTCACTCACAAAAATATTATAAAATATGTGTACATACTAATATAATTATTGAGATTCTATATTGAGCAATTATTGAAATACTATTATTTTAAAGAAATAGTAAATATGCTAATAAGATCAACATGACGACTAGATAATTGAATTTTATAATCATGATATCACGAGTTCGATTATTTTCGTATGTACTAAAAAAACTTTGTTGATAGAGACAAATCCTACTTTCATTATCTCAATATCGGTAAAGAGGTTAATATTCCTTTGGGAACCTTTAATGAAATATAAAAGGTTATAAATGATTCCTATTTTATTATATTGTCTTTTAAACTAATATCCACGACATAAGTATGAGATCTGTAATTCTTGAGAGACTATATATTTCTATTACGATAAACCTTTTATTTTGGATTAAACGCTTCCCAATTTTTTGTTATTTATTTCTCTTACATGATCACTAATCTTGTAATTCTAAAATTTTCTCTCTACTATTATACAACTAAATTTTAAAAAAAAATTAATTTTTTTTTTTATTTTTATTAAATTCCAAATAGTCTATATTATTTTACTTATATTTTTATACTTATTTTATGATTTTGTCCATTTATATTTTGTACACTCAACAAATTTCATTTCCCCTCCCATTTAAAATTTTAAATTACTATTATTATTTTAGGTACACATTTTTATTAATATAATGATACATAATTGATTGATAATGTTTATTACAATTAAATCCTAATTTCCTGACCAATAAAATACTGACATGGTTAATATATAGTCAAATTCCATAAACCTAATATTAATTGTTCCATATAGTTAGACAAAACTCACAATGACAATTTATAGAAGTATGTCAAAAGTTTTATCTTATACCTACCCATCATGTTGGGTATAGGTTAGAACCAATATGAACCAGTTCAACTCGAATGATTTAAGTCTTAAACTAGTGACTCAGCTGGTTGGATCAAACGAGTTAATCAATTTATTTATCTTTGCTAAAACCCAAAATAATATTGTTTTGAAAGGAAACAATCTCATTCTTTCAACTTATTTGTATTTATATTTGTTGTTTGTTAGTTAATATTATAACAAAATTTGTTTGTTTAATTATGCTTAAAATTATTTGTTCACTTTTGTGGTGATTAAAACATAAAACCTATATTGTTTGATGATATTTTCAACTTATTGACATTTTGATATAAGAAAACATTGTTTGTTGGTTGTTTAATTAAATACTTGTATGATGATAATATATTTGAATTTGAAGTATATTATTAAATAATAGTAGTTATTAATATGAATTTTAAAAAAAACATTAATATCATTCGGTCCAACCAGTGCCTCCTGGTCCAAATAGTGATTCATTTACTCAGTACCCTAATTGAGACAATGACAAGTCATGTTTTAATCTTTATCTAAGAAACAATTGAGAAAATGGAGCAATTGGATGGAAAGATCCTTAAAAATTTAGGAACATGAAAAATTCTATAAGAGGTGGCAGAAGATAAATATAAATATATACTTCTTCGTTGTGAGGATTACCATCTCAATTAAGTGGACACAATAGTTTGCAACTATTGTTTCTCATACAAAAATTCTTGTTTTTCATCTCACTCTTTATTTCTTCCATCCCAAAAACTATATTTTCATTTGTTGTTATAGCATTACAATGAAAGGTGGTAGGAAAATGAAGACAACTTCCCAAACATCAAATGATGTTGTTGGTAATACAATGGTTTATGAAACAATAAAAGATGATATTGCTGAAAACAAGGATACACAATTAGAGAAAAAGGAAATGGGGGAACCTGATCTAAAGAATTCAAAAGAAGTGGATTCTAAGGAAGAAAATCATGAAGATTTGGAGGAGGAAGATGAAGATATTGTGGTTCGAAATGGATCTGAATCTACTTCTCCTGATATACTATTTCCTGTGGAAGCTATTCGCCATAAGAGGGTTAGGAAGGTAAATCACTAGTTTCTTATTTACTCTTATCAATAAATTTTCCCCATTTTCTTCACTTGTTATACTTTATTTTACTATTTATTTGTATTTAATTTGTAAAATGTTTATGTTGACTTTGTCCAATTTCTTCATTTCCCTGACTAAGTTTTATGTTTTTTCTACATGACAACGTCACCTTCACATGCTGAAAATATAGGGCCAAGTCCAGTACTTGGTTAAATGGTAAGTGCCCATTTTGTTTCTTCATTTCTGTAGTTAATGCTGAACAATATTAATAACATATTTTTAAATTATTGTAGTTGCTAATGTGGTATGTTGTATTTTTTTTTGTAAATACAAAAAATTGTGAAAAATATAATCCATACAACTTTAATTATAGTCATGGACTCATAAAACTACAATATGGCCAAAATTACAGTTGTAAACCAAGACTCACAAAATTTACTCTACAAATTGTGTATAAAATGAAAATTTATTATTAACCAATCACAACTCTAATGTCCATATTTGTTGGAAAAATAAATTCTAATATTGATTTTAAAAATTATGATTCGACTAAGTGAAAAATGAATAAATATTTGAGAGTGATAATAATTCCATGTAAAAACTAAATGTGCTTTTAGTTTTATAGATTTAACAACAGGAAAATGATGAGAATGTCAATTATTTTATTTGCAAAATTTTAAATTACATAAATGTAAAAGTATAATAAGCACTAAAATCACTTTTTTTTAACCATTTTCCTCATATCAATGTTAACAAAACAATATTTCTATTGTTACTAACTTATTTACCTTTATTACTGAAGGCTTGGATGGCCAGAGTTGGCCAACACATGGGAGCCTTTGGAAAATCTTGAATCTATTTCTACAATCATTGAAGATTTTGAGCCTAGGTATTCTCTTTTTCTTCCATGTAACATTGATATATAGGATCAAAGACATGTTCCAATTATGTTCTACATAGGTATAACATTGTAAGAGAATAAATATGTTGTACTTAATGATTATTGTATAAAATTTCAATTTATAAGTCATTTTTCTTCTTGATTTTGAAGTTCGGGACAAGGAAAACATCGCAAGCGTAAACGCAACAAGAACGTTGCTACTAGCAGTAGACATGTTCCTCAACCGATGGTTTCTGCTGATAATGTTGATTCTACCAAGATGTTGAACCAAGAATCATATTCTGGTGATGTTGGTGAGCCTCTTACTGCAAAAAAAAGACATGATTCATGTGATTCAACAAGCATGGAGAGAGTTGAAGCTAGAACACTTGATCAGAATATGCAGATGTTGGTCTTAGCAGCTGGATTAATAGGAGGAGGAGAAGAATCTGAAGATGAGCCACAACCACAACATGCTCCACAGGTCCAAGGTTTAGATCATGAGGAAGATCATGTTACACAACCAGATAATATGCAACATGTAGTTGATGAACATGTTCAACCTCACACAGGTTCATCTCAAGTGGAGTTGATTCTTCAATGCTTAACTCAAATGGTTAATAATCATCAACAATTTAGAGATTACGTGCGTCAACGTCTTAATGCTCAAGATCAAATGCTTAAAGAGATTATTGATTATTTTCATAATCACTTTCTCCCTCCACATTGATTTTATCGATCATATACTATAATCTACATTTATTTACAATTTGAGAAAATGCACTTCTTATATATGTTAGTGATATTGCTTATTTAAATATTCTTTTGGTTAATTTTATTTTGTGATGTATATAATAGAATTACATAAAATTGGTAGAGGTGTACTATTGCAAGAATTTTAAAGGAAGTAGAAAAAACTTTAATTTATTTTGCGTCATTATTTTAACTAAGCGTTAGTTTGAGAGTTGGATTTTGGAGGGGAAGGAAGAGAAATAGAAGGCTTTGGAGTCATCTCACAAATGTATTTTATGTCTCCTAAGCCTTCCCCTCCAAAATTTAACTCCCAAACTAATCCTATGAAAGTGATACCATGACAATGAGTCTTCTTTACTTATTTTTCCTTACAATTTTACTCTATGCCCTATTTTTATTTTAAGCATGGAGAATACTTCAATTTAAGTGCAGAGGATGTGGAAATATATTTTGAGTTAATATTATATTGAGATAGTAATTAGTTTAAATTCGCTTACTTTTTAGTTGATTAGTTAGTTTTAGTTGTTAAGTTAGTTAATTTTCCTTCCTTTTATATAAAGAATTCATTATAAATTTGTCATTTCATTCAATGCCATCTATTCAATTCTATTCATTTAACAAATGAAATTCATATTCTTTTCTTACTTTTTGATTTCTAACATGGTATCAGAGTAATGTATCTATTCTATATACATTTTCATTTATCGTTAATGAATCACTAGAAGAAGTTGTTCTCTATCATATTTCAACTTCTCTATCTCATATCTCTACACTATTGAATAAGACGTGGCCCTGTGTTCCTGGATTCATATTTTCATTCTCAAAAATCGAAATGATGAGAATTAAATAAATCAAAGAGCACGCCAAAGTTGAAATCATGGGAATTAGGGGGACAAGAGGAGGAGTAAGGATGAATCCAAAAAATCTAGGTTACTATGGGATAAAAAACTTCAATTTACATTAGAAATTTTTTAATATATTTTTATAAATATATTAAGTAATGATTACCCTTACAAAATTAGATTACTATAATTTTTTTTATTATAATAGTATTTGTGTATCACAACAATCAATGATGTAAAATTGTATAAATTGTTGCTTTGTACTAGATGTAATAAATTAAAATAAAAATTTATAAATGCTAAATTTTTTAATACATTTTACAAGTAATTTATTTATACAACTGCTGAAAAAATATCAATACATTCAAGCTGGAAAATAGTAACTATAAAAATGGAAGGAAGAAAATGAAAAGGATCTCAATACATCCAAGCAGGAAAATAAATTATGACATGTGTCACCACTAGTATGTCAACTACAAGCTGGAAAGTGACACATGTTGTTAGTGTTGTTAAAACCGTACTGGTTATCAAACTGGTCAGGGTACTGGTATAGTGGTACAGTGGTTCAACCAGTGGTTCAGTAATTAAACCGCATGCCGGTTAAACCGGACATACCTACTTATATTTATATATATAAATCTATAACAAAAAAATTCCAAATAGGTAGATACTCAAATTTATAATCCATATTTATAATCCATATTTATAATCTACTCAAAATTCACATAAATAAACAACTTTAAGTCTTTAACAAATTCAAAATCAAAATTAAAAAACATATATCAATGCAAAAGTATCACTTAACAACCACAAAATATAAATAAATGACATAACTTCACAACTCACTTTATAAAACAAATAAATTTAGAGTTTTAACATTTAACATCAAAGAGTCAAAATTATCTTATATGAATATTATATTTTTCTACCAAATCCTATCTTCAGACAGTACTCCAAGATTACACAAATGTCACTGAGATTACACACGAATGTCAGGAACCAAAATGTGTAATCTAAGTATGATTTGGAAACATGTGCCTTGAAGTGTTGAAGAAGAGTTGGAAAGATGAGTCACCTTGTAATGAGTTTTTAAGTTTTTAAAAAAAATATATATGTGTATAAACCAACCGGTTTAGTAAAATACCGGCCGGTTCACCAGTTTTGACCGGTTTTGACCAGTTTTGACCAATTTTTGACCGGTTTTGATACTTGGTCGGTTCAACACCTGTACCGTACCGGTTAGAGGGTCGGTTCACCGGTTAGGGGGCCGGTTCATCGGTTTTCCGGTTGAACCGGCCGGTACGGTACGATTTTTATAACTATGGTCATATGTAATAATGTTTTATAAGATAATTTATATATCAACCTTTTTATATAATTCTTAATTTATTTTTTCCACCACATTTTCTTAGTATTTTTATTTTATTAGAAAATTCATTGAAATTTTCTTCTATTCCCCCTTCTCCAAATTGAATGTGGAATGACTAGTCTATTTCTAGTCAAATTGTGTTGGTAGGATGCAAAGATTATATATTCTAATTTAATTTTGTAAATACTATTATATTTTATTAAAGAATACAAAACATCATATTATAATTTTACTATACAATAAAATAAGTATAACATTAAGTCAACTTACTTTAATAAGGGATCATAATTTCAAACGGGAGATGGACAAGTGTCGAAATATCTTTTGCTAGGGTTTGATTTCCAACTTTCTGGGAACATCATCTTCTTCACAATGAGCTCAACTGAACCAATAATACCATGGAGCTTTCTCAATGGACTAGACCTCTCTTCACACTCGACAAAAGCTCCACAAAAAGTTCCAAGCTCACTAATGAAATCATTTGCATAAGCTCTTAGGAACTCTTGTGATGTAACTGTATCACAACTGCCTCAACCCTGCATAAAGGGGGACACCATAACCATAAAAATATCGGAAGTAGACTACCAAGCAAGACTACAAAGATACAAAGCACATCTTCATGATAGACTAATCCTTTCCAAAGGTGATACTCCATTAAGATACGCTGATCTAAAAGTCAAGCTATCAACTATGTGGTGTATGATTGGAAAGTGGTCAATGATATCCCTGGGAAAATGATTCTATGATTTCTCCTTCTCTTTGGTGGAATACATGAGAAGTGTTTGTTCCATCGGTTCATAGAGCCTAAAGCCAAGATTCCTTAGAATGTTCTTTTGGTCACCTGATTTCAACCCCGGTCTACAAAAGTTGTCTCATGCGCAATGTTGGGTCAAAATTCATGGTTTGTCTGAGGAATATTTGTGCCCTCGTATTATATTTTCTATTACAGGGGTATTGGAACAACCATCTCCCTTGATGATTTAACATGCAATAGAACTTTTATCAAGAGAGATTAGTTTCTTACCATTAATAGTGCCAAAATAACGATGTCAAATTTTCAAAATTAAAAACTTTCAAACAATATATATTATATATATATATGTTATTGTAATTTTAAATATTTTTTATATAATATTATAAGATGCAAAATAGCTAACATCAATCAATTAAACAACAACGTAAATGACTGGTTGACTATATATGTAACGCCCCGAAAAATACTTCTCAAAA
>NC_032009.1:35679476-35679733 GCF_001865875.1 Lupinus angustifolius | reverse complement strand
AGGATGAGGATGAGGATGAGGATGAGGATACGGATAGCATGAGGATGAGGATGAGGATATGGATGAAGATGAGGATAGCATGAGGATGAGGATGAGGATACGGATGAAGATGAGGATAGCATGAGGATGAGGATGAGGATAGGATAAGAATAGGAGGAGGGTGAAGATGAGGATGAGGATAGGAGGAGGATGAGAATGAGGATAGGATGAGGAGGAGGATGAGGATGAGGATGAGGAAGTGGAAAGGATGAGAATGA
>NC_032009.1:35678741-35679376 GCF_001865875.1 Lupinus angustifolius | reverse complement strand
GAGGATAGGATGAGGACGAGAATGAGGATGAGGATAGGATGAGGACGAGAAAGAAAATGAAAATGAGGATAGGATGAGGACGAGAATGAGGATGAGGATGAGGATAGGATGAGGAAGAGGATGAGGATAGGACGAGGACGAGAATGAGGATGAGAATAGGATGAGGACGATGATGAGGAGGGGATGAGGATGAGGATAGGATGAGGACGAGAATGAGGATGAGGAAGAGGATGAGGATGAGGAGGAGAATAATATGAGGGGAGAATAGGATGAGGACGAGAATGTGGATGAGGATGAGGATAGGAGGAGGATGAGGAAGAAGATGGGGATGAGGAGGAGAATGAGGATAGGATGACGACGAGAATGAGGATGAGGATAGGATAAGGACGAGCATAAGGATAGGATGCGGATGAGGATGAGGATAAGGAGGAGGATAAGATGAGGACGAAAATGAGCATGAGGATAGGATGAGGATGAGGACGAGGATAGGATGAGGATTAGAATGAGGATGAGGACGACAGTGAGAATAAGGATAGGATGAGGATGAGGACAGGATGAGGACGAGAATGAGGATACGATGAGGATGAGGATGAGGATAACGATAGGATGAGGAGGAGGATGAGGACGGGGAAGAG
>NC_032009.1:35678041-35678641 GCF_001865875.1 Lupinus angustifolius | reverse complement strand
CGAGAATGAGGATGAGGATAGGATGAGGACGAAGATGAGGACTAGGATGAGGATGAGAATGAGGATATGGAGGAGGATAGAAGGAGGACGAGAATGAGGATGAGGATAGGATGAGGATGAGGATGAGTACGAGGATAGGATGAGGAGTAGAATGTGGATGAGGATGAGGACAAGGATTGGATGAGGATGAGGATGAGGAGGAGGTTGAGGATGAGGTTGAGGATGAGAATGAGAATGAGGATAGGATGAGGATGAGGATGAGGACTAGAATGAGGACGAGGATGAGGATACGATGAGGATGAGGACAGGATGAGGATGAGAATAAGGATAGGATGGGGGGGAGGATGAGGATGGGGAAGAGGATGAGGATGAGGACGAGGATAGGATGAGGACGAGAATGAGGATGAGGATAGGATGAGGATGAGAAAGAGGATGGGGATGAGGATAGGATGAGAAGGAGGCTAAGTATAGGATGACGACGAGAATGAGGATGAGGATAAGATGAGAACGAGGATGAGGATAGGATTAGGATGAGGATGTGCATTAGGAATAGGATGAGGATGAGGATGAGGATGATGATGAGGATAGGATGAGGACGAA